>NC_079210.1:22977267-23277267 GCF_026745355.1 Beta vulgaris subsp. vulgaris | reverse complement strand
GCTTTAGATGGGTCGGCCTTCTCAGGGCTAGTGGCCAAGCTGGTATCCCAAATGCCGGAAGCTTATAGGTCGTTTTCCCGATCTTCTGGTGAGTCTTATTACTAGGAATTTGCGCATTGGCGGGAGCCCGATGAGTCCGTCCAACAAATAGGCCGTAGTTATACCCGTTAGAAATATTGACGAGTCTCCTCTTTCAGATAAAGGAAAAGGGGCAGCTGAAGTAGCTCTTGACGGTTCTGCCACACTTTCGGACGATAAATCCTCGGCCGCTTTTACGAGGATGACCTCGGCCGACCGTGAGAAGCTCAAGCAGGAGCTTTTTAAATGTTTCCCGAGCCTTATATCAAGGGCTTGAGAGGGGCTTCATCAGGGCATGTAGGCTACATGTTTCAATTAGCTGCTGAGGTACACATTTTTCTTTCCGCCGCCTTATTTTCATACTTTTATATATGCTTGCTTTTACGGCTGTCCTAACATGTCTTCATCCTTCCTACTTCAGCTCTTTGCTCGCAGCATGATTACCGAGGACTGGGCAAGACTGCTCAGAAAGGAAAATAAGCAGCTGGTTCGAGAGGTTACCAAAGCCGCGGACCTGGCTCAGTTTTCCATGGCCGAGCAAGAAGTGCTGCACCGCCATCCAGGGAGGCCTGGGAAAAGCGTTCGGCTGAAATAGAGGCCGGGAACCAAAGGTACCCGCTCCGGCTGACGGAGCTTCTGGACGAGAGGGCTACCTTGGAACTAGCCCTTAAATACGAAAGAAACTCAGCCTTGCTGGCGGTTGCGGAGCTTCGAAGAGAGAACCGTTATCTTCGAGGCAAAAACCACGCACTGGCAGAGGAGGCTAAGTCAGCTTTGGAAGCGGCTAAGGAAGTCCTAAGCAAGGTGATTTACACTTCAAAGTCCTGGGCTGTGAAGGCCTTTGAAATGCTGGTCGAGGAGGATGATGTCCCAAGATTCGTTCGCCAGCTAGACTTTCAAGAAAGTCTTCACAAAGCCAGCGTAGATGGGAAGGAACTTCCGATCTTTCAAGAGTCTTCGGATGATGAAGAAGGAGAGGAAGAGGCTGACCCTGAAGCCCAGGACGATGATAACAATGATCCTCCTGAGGCTTAGTTTTCCCTTTCCTTAGTCTTGGCCGCAGGCCTTTTGTACTTGAAGTTGTAATTTTTTGTTTTTAGACTAGATTGTAATCCTTCTTTTTGATCTTCTATAAAAGAATGTATGTTTTTCATTTATTGTCTCCGAATTCTGTTTGATGCTAAGTAAATAAATTGTTCGGCCTTTATAATCAAGTTGCTCCGGCCAATGATACCATTATTCTCATCTTAATCCTTTTTTGTGAAAAAGTAAAAAAATTGTTCGTCCTGAAACTCATAAACTATTCGTCAGAAATTTACTTCCAAATTCCTATCAATATTTCTCTGTACAATGACGTTTTGTTGTTTGCATTGGTATATCTAGCCTGTATGCCCCCCTTCTTAGACGAGGAAGTTTCAAAAACTTTTCTCTGATCTAAGAAGGAGAGTGACCATGGTATACTTATGCAAAATAAGATTATGGCAATCCGTCCATCCTTGTTAAAGTTTGAAATAATTTATTCCTTTACTAAGGTGATTATCTCAGTGAATGACTTTTGAACGGAAAGTAAGACCCTTTTACAAAAGCGTCCTAATTCCAGCCTCCTTCGTTTAGGAGATGTTAGCTCTTTAAGCTAACCTATAATAAGCCTTCGTCATGTGCTATCCTTCTAGGATTTTGACCTGTTGGACGATCTCCTATTAGAACACTAGTAGAAAAAGGACGATCTGCGTCCCCTCAATTGCGTCGCACAGAGACGGAAACGACGCACAATTGGGATTTGCGTCGCATGTGGGAAGCTATGCGACGCAAATTGCAAAAATCTCCCCAGCAAGTGCCCGATATATGCGTCGCACCCTCCTCACATGCGACACAAATTAACAATGTGCGTCGCATGTGAGGAGAGTGCGACGCATATACCGCGCTCCTGCTGAGAGATTTTTGGACCAATGTGCGTCGCACCTACGGAGCATGCGACGCACATTGCTCATGTGCGTCGCACCTACGTAGCATGCGACGCACATCAAACGTTTTCAGCATATAACTAGCGCCTCTCCTTTAAAATGTCTCAAACCCTAAAATTTCTCTCTCCCCCACACTCACTCTCTCTCTCACCCTCACCCTTGTCTCAAACTGGCGTCTCTCTCTCACCCTCACCCTTGTCTCAAACTGGCGTCTCTCTCTCTCTCCCTTCAATTTCTCATCTATGGCAGTCGACGATGACATCTCTGGCGACAGAATCTTCTGCACAGACCACCCATTTCGTTTCGCTACCCTAAAAAAATCTCCTGGTGGCGGGATCTGCGCCTTTTGCCTCCCTCAAACCCCAAAAAAATCTCAGTTTTATCATCCTTCTATCTCTCTCACCCTCACCCTCACCCTCTCATTCTCCCACTCTTAATCGCCGCTCCGTGCGCCTCTGCCGAATAACGAAGATCTGCAACGTGCGTCTCCGGCGAACAACGAAGAACCGCAACGTGCATTTCCGCATTTTCTTTTTCCAATTCACTCAAAGCATCTTCAAAATCAGCCATGTTGTATGCCTTAGCAATCTTCCAGAATAGTAGTTTCATATCATCACCTTTATATGTTTTGTGCCAATGAGCATAGACATGTCGAGCACAATGTCTATGCTCTGCCTTAGGTAGTACCTTAGCAACAACACTCAAAATGGCCTAACAAATACTCCCTCCGTCCCATAATATAAGTCCTGATTCAGTTTTTACGTGGGAATTAAGGTTAAATGGAATCTTGTTTCTTTTTGAATAAAAAAAATTATTTTTATTGAGAAACACTTGCATTGTTTTTTTCTTTTTAACAAAAAATAAAAACTGTCATTTAATGTTGTATGGTTTAATGTGTAGAGGAGTTCAATGCACTAGGGGAAAAAAAAGGAAGGGCTGCGCTTTCTTCAAAACGCAGCCCTTCTTTATTGTAGGGCTGCGTTTTTTAAAAAAGCGCAGCCCTACGTAACAGAAGGGTTGCGTTTTTGAAAAAAAGCGCAGCCCTTTTCATAAAGGGCTGCGCTTGTAAAAAAAAGCGCAGCCCTACTTAGTTAGAAGGGTTACGCCTCTTTTTACAAACACAGCCCTACTAAGTGAAGGGTTGCGCTTGTAAAAAGAGGCGCATCCCTTCTAACTAAGTAGGGCTGCGCTTGTAGAAAAAGCGCAACCCTTTATGGGCTTTTAAAAAAAATGATTTTAGTGGTAAGAGAGAGAGTACAACACGCCTCACTTCTCCTCTCCCTCATTCTCTCTCCTCTCCCTCACTCTCTCTCCTCTCCCTCACAGATCTTCACGCACCCCTTCATTCTCTCTCTTCTCCCTCATTCTCTCTCCTCTCCCTCACGGATCTTCACGCACACCCCTTCATTCTCTCTCCTCTCCCATTTTTTTCTCTCTCTCATCTTCTCTTCAAAAAAAACTAATTTGAGTTTCAAGATCTGAGTTCTTTTCGTCGTTCATCTCATGTCTTTCGTCTCATCTGGGTTTTTCTGTTTCAAACTACACATGGGTTTCAAGATCTGGTACTTTTCGTCGTTCATCTCACGGATCTTCTCATTCTCTCTCCTCTTTCGTCGTTCGAGATTATGAAACAGCAGTAGGAATGGAGATGTTCGAGGCTAATGCATAAATTTTTTTGCTTCTTCAACCAAGATGTATGGTGGTTTTGATGAACCGGATTTTGTTTTTTCATTTTTGTTCTATTTTAGTTCCTTTTTTTTTCTATAATTTTACTTGTAGACATCTCTCATCCAAGTAAATGTTGTTGTTGTTTTTTATATAATTTTGCTTCTTCAACGACCAAGATGTATGACAACAATTTTAGTTTTCTTCGTGGTCGACCCAAGAAGATAGTAGACCAAAGTTATCGACTTCCCTCTCATTCGCAATATGCAGGACACTTTTGCTCATAAATTCATTGGCAAGAACGACTTTTTCAACGAAAGAAACTCATGCCTGGAACATCAGGAAACGATTTCAATAAGCAAATCGTTTGTTTGTTGGCAGGAACTTCAGATCTATAATTTTAGGGTTTTTTTTCATTTTTGTTTATTTTTCTCATTTTTTGTGGAACTAATTTGATGTTCTTGTTAATTTATAATTTCGTTTTGTTGAAGTATCCATTTGATCCTTTCATCTATAGTAATTTTGTTTGTAAATTTTAGCTGTTTTTGGTATGTTTAGAGTAAATTTAAAAAATGTAAAAAATATTTTTTTTTAAATTTTTTTATGGGTCAGTAGGGCTCCGCTTTTTAGCTAAAAGAGCAGCCCTTATAGCTAAGAAGGGCTGCGCTTTTACCTAAAAAGCGCAGCCCTACTTCAAAAGTGAAGGGCTGCTACTGAAAGGGCTGCTGCCAAAAAGCGCAGCCCTACATGCCTTTTTCAGTGCAGCCCTTCTTCATTTTTCCACTAGTAATGGGGTAAAAGATTCCATTTTGTCATTAATAATGGTGCATTGGAAGCTGAAATTATGATGACATATTGGAAATTAAACTATTTTCATGAGGGTATTTTGGGAATAATTATTGATTGAAAATAGAAATAAGACTTATATTTTGGGACACTTTATAAGGAAACAGGACTTATATTATGGGACGGAGGGAGTAGTAGTAAAGTTAATTAGAACTTTAGGTTTAGTGGATATGCAAACTAAGTTAACTGATATTAACCTAAATGTAGAACTTAATCTAAACTAAGTTAATTAGAACTTTAGGTTTACAAGTTAACAAAACTAGGATTTTTTAAGCTAAGTTTAAAGTAGAATTTAACCTAAATGATTTAGTTAGGTAGCTAGGTTACTTTAGATGAGTTAAAAGTAAAAATTAAACTAACTAATGTACTTAGTTTGCTAGGTTATTTATGATATGCTAGTTCGTAACATTTGGGTTAGCTAATTTAGTTGAGCAATTACAATAAAAGCTAATTAAATAGGAAATAATAAAGTTTAGGAAGAAGAAATATTACCATATGCTCATATGATACAATTGCATATCCATCTCCATCACCAAGCTCCAAGCATGATTGTAAATGTGTGAAAAACCATTCCAAGGGCTGCGTTTTTTTAAAAAGCGCAACCCTTCACTATTAAGGGCTGCGTTTTTAGAAAAATGCAGCCCTTGCACCATAGTCCTTCTGTTTTTTTCCCCTAGTGAACCAACTAAAAATCAACCTCCGCCAAGTAATAAAAGAGGCAGAGATGAACAAGAAGAAACTAGTAGTAAACGTCACCATACTGCTAACGCAGAAAACAAATAATTTGATAATAACGCCACCTTCATGGAGGGCAAGGACATTTTATTTACGTTATTTTATTTGCTCTTGAACCGCCTATATGGACAGGTTAATTTTTTTTAAAAATTGTCACCTATATGGACGGCCTAGTGAAGTGATAAAATTATTATCTCTTATATGTGCAATAATGTTGTATGTATGCAGGGAAGAAGCATTCAGAACACTATTGTATATTATTGTCTCTAATCTTCTATTTTTCTGTATTTGTAGTTACATATATTATATACCAATTTACCAGCATACTCTAATATATATTTGTCAATCTTAGAATTTTATTGTGTATATTTTTTACTATAGATGAACTGCAGAGTTAGGGATAACCCTCTATAAAAGCGAATTACCCATCCCCATTTTCACCACACATCCCTTATCTTCTTCCAATTTTTTTTTCATCTAAACCCACAAATTTTTTTTTTTGCTCTTCTTCCTCAACCTTCCGGCCACCATGTTTAACGCCGACAACAACCGTCCTCCACCCTCATCTTCTTCTTTTGAAGAGGATTTTAGGAAAATAAGGCTCTACTTATTTCTTATAGCCGGTTTATTTTTCTTCCTCATGGCATTAATGATATATCTCCTAATAGATAAGTAGGAGACAAAAAAAAAATCCCCCCCGGAAGAATGACGAAAATGCACATGAATATCAATTTTTTTTTATGTCTTTAAGTGCATTTTAGGAAGTTTTTTTTCACTTATTGTATTTTGGTTCTATTTTTGGTATTTTTTTTTTGTTTTTTCTGCTTCATTAATAGCTATTTTAGTTTTTTTTTGCTTGTATTATTTATGTATGATTATAATGATATAAATCAGGGGGAGATAATATATATATGTGATTTATCATCATTACTAATTTCAAATATTTACATGTTTGTAGTCAAAAGAATGGGATATCTAGTGAAAAGACAATTTAACATACTAGATCTATCTGGGCAAAAGTTTTTAGAATGGACGGTGGACGCCCAAATGAATTTAAAGGCCCAAGTACTGGAACATACAATTAAAGATGTGACAACCCAACAAGGGGATGCAACAACATCAGCTGTATCAGTTAAAATTGCGGCTGTACAAGAAAAGGCAAAAGCCTTAGTCCTCCTAAGACATCATTTACATGAAAGTCTAAAAACTGAACATCTACTTGTGGAGGATCCAAAAGAACTATGAGATAGCCTAAATGAAAGATATGGGCATCACAAAAATGTGCTCCTCCCAAAGGCACATTATGACTGGACCAATATGAGGTTCCAGGATTTTAAAACAGTCAGTGATTACCATTCAACATTGTTTAGAATTGTATCATTGTTGAGATATTATGATCATCCCATCACAGAAGAGCAAATGATAAACAAAATGCTCTCCACTTTCCACGCTTCTAATATCATATTGGCAGAACAATACAGGTTCAGAGCTTTCAAAAGTACTCTGAGCTAATCTCAGTACTACTTGTGGCTGAACAAAATAATGATCTTTTGCTGAAAAATCATAATCTTAGACCTACGGGGTCTTCAGCCACTCATGAGATAAATGCAATAGAAAGCTCTAATCCACCAGAAGCAAATGCTATACATAGTGGTGGACGCGGTAATTACAACGGTCGTGGGAGAGGATGTGGTAAATACCGTGGCCGAGGGAGTGGACGTGGCAGAGGCCGATTTTCCCCAAGAAATAATAATTTTAAACATTCTGATAAAAATTAGGGACAATCATCTGGAACTCAGAGGCAGATGCATGTCCTATAAAGGAAATGATACTTGCCACAAATGTGGCATGACTGGGCACTTGGGGCCGCACATGTCGTCCTGCCAAACATTTAGTAGACCTATATCAGGCTTCAATAAAACTACTACATCCATGCCCAGCCTTGATGTTTCAGATTTTTTATGGATGATGCTGAAGCAGAAAACAACTTTGTTTAGATAACAATCCATTAATGTGCTTAGTTTATTTTAATTGCTTCAATATTCACTTTCATGTATTCGTTCCTTGATTATTAATAAAAATATGTATTTTTCTTATACTGATCATCGTATTTATTATTTATGAAGATATGAATTCATCAGAAGTTGGAACCAAAGAACAATGTGTCTTGGACAGTGGGACAACAAACACCATATTGAAAAATAAAGAGTATTTTTCAAAACTTACAGTATTTCAAGCAAATGTTAATACAATATATGGGACAGCCAAGTTCATTGAAGGCTCTGGAAAAGCCTGCATTATATTTCCAAATGGGACAAAATTGATAATCAATGACGCATTATATTCAAGTAAATCTCGAAGGAACCTCATAAGTATCAAAGATGTACGTCAGAATGGTTACTGTATGGGGGCTGACCAAGTATCATACCGGTTTAATTGATACCGGTCTAATAGCTTTTGGGCATACTAGCCTGGGCTTAGATCCAGTTTATATCTCCAGCACCTACGGGCCTAAAAGATATACTTTCAGTAAAAGATACGAATATATCCTAAGGGAATATTCTTGGGGATCTCTCCCGTAAATACCGGGCCCAATAAAGAGATGGGCTTAATCGAGTCCCTATAAATACTCCGTTGATCTGAGTCATAAGGTACGTACACGAATCCCAATACATTTACTTGAGAGCTACCGGCTTTTAACCCAATACTGACTTAGGCATCGGAGGGGCGTTCCTCGGATCAACCCCCGAGGCTAGTTTACTTATTCTCTTTTGCAGGGATCCAAACCGGCTTCAATACAAGGACTTAACGGTTCAAGACCCTATAATTTGTCCCATACCAGAACAATTGGCGCTAGAAGGAGGGGCGAACAATACCTTGTAGTCTAAGCCCTCTCTTGCAAACAAAAACCCTTATGGATCCTAAGCAGCAATTAGGGACGCCGGAAACCGATGAGAACAATGTCCCCATTGACCAAGTCCCCCCGGGGTACACAACTCCGCTGCCGGCAGCTAGGCACAATCGGCCATCTGTTGACACAACCAGAAAAACCCCTGAGACTTCCTAGGAGAACATCTTCCACACCCTGCAAAATATGTTCACCCCAGAACAACTCAGAAGTGCAGCAGAGGTTTTTCAGGCAATGGCAAGCGGTACCCAACCGACCGGTCGCCGGCCAAAGCGACCCTTGAGCAGAGCCCACAGCCCGGTGAGGAAACTTCGTACACCGTGGACGGGCCGCCAGGGCGAGCGAGACCGGCATGACCAGGATCAGGTGGCAAACTCGAAGACCCTCACAGAGCAGGTGGGGAATGAAGAGGAAGAAGAGGAGGAGGCGCAGGACACTGAGGTCCAGCAGCATTCCTCCCAGCCGAGAAAGGGAAGTGAATACCGGCGTAGAGCACAGGTGTCGCTGCGGAACTCGCCCTTTTCTACTGCGATTCTACAGGAGCCCCTGGAAAAACTGAAAATGCCGACATGCAAATATGACGGTAAAACTGATCCAGAGGATCATATATCGGCCTATGAGGGTCATATGATGTTGTACACCGATACTGACTCGGTGTGGTGTAAGGTGTTTCCATCTACCTTGATCGGACTAGGGCCGACCTGGTTTAAAAGCATTCCGCCGGCAACTGTGTTTGACTTCCGACAACTCACATCCATGTTCGTAACACACTTCGTCAGCAATAAGCGTCGTGAACGAACAACGGTGAGTTAATGTCTATTAAACACGGAGAGACGGAAAGCTTGAGGGATTATGTCGGACGTTTCAATGCCGAAGCCGTCACCATCCCAACACTGCAGCAGGAAGTGGCAGTACTGGCCCTGATGACGGGGTTGAAGGAAGGTACCCCATTCCGCAGTTATCTCGGCAGAAAAAAGATGACATGCCTAACAGAAGTCCTGGGAAAGGCTAATGACTTTATCAGGGGAGAAGAATTTGACAAAGCGGCTAACGCGAAAAGGCCAGCGGCTATAGAAAAAGATAAAGAAAAGGATAAAGATAAGGATCGCCGGGATGACAAGTACCGGAAGGATAAAAAATCCGAGTCCACCGGCAGAAGAGAGGAGAATAACTCTGTGAAAAAGGGGTTTGAAGGAATGCCAGACAAATACAACAGTTATACTCCGCTGACAATATCCCGGGCCCGGATTTTTGAACTGCATAGTAAGGATGATAAGTGGCAAAGGCCGCGAAAAATGTACTACAAGGGTAGGGATAAGTCCAAGTGGTGTGAATTTCATGACGATTACGGTCACAAAACAGATGATTGCAAGGACCTTAAGGACGGGATCGAAGACCTCGTCAGGCGAGGTTACTTTACCCAGTACCTATCAAGGACTGATCGCAAAACTCCTCCATGAGAGGATGAAAATAGCAATAGAAGACCGGTAAAAGAAAGGATCACTGAGATCCACGTCATAAGCGGAGGACCAACAAGAGGCGGTAGTATTCACGGGGCGAAAGCTAGCCTCAAAGAGGTCCGCCACCAGGTGAACTATAACAACGCCAGAAAATGGCCGGCACCTCCATCCATGCCATCTGTAGCTTTTACTTCAGAGGACGCTAAAGGGATCGTTTATCCTCATGACGACCCTTTGGTAGTATCTCTGCAAATATCCAATGCAATGGTCCATCGCGTTCTGGTCGACGGAGGAAGCTCCGCCAATATCCTCTACAAAGAAACGTTTGAAAAAATGGGATTTGACGAAACATGTTTGAAACCGGTCTCTTACCCGGTTATCGGCTTCACAGGAGCATCTGTTGTCCCAGAAAGGACGGTAAAGCTGGCGGTCAAAATAGGAGAGGGTCCCGGTCCAAGACCTCATGGTGGAATTTCTGGTCGTAGATGTCCCGGCGGCGTATAACGCCATCATTGGGAGGCCACTAATTCATGACGCCCAGGCTGTTGTCTCAACGTATCACCTTACCATGATCTACACCTCCAATGACGGCAACCCCGAAAAAATCAGAGGCAATCAAGAGTCGGCAAGGGCATGCTACCTTACAGCCCTAAAACACTCTGACCATAAACGGCCAGCCGACACACCACCGTCGGAAAGAAAGCGGAGAAGGCTGGAAAATAAGGCCAAGAAGGATCTGTCCATGGAGAATTTCGAGGCAAGGCCGGCAGATCAGCCGAGACCTAGCCCAGCGGGGGAAACTGAAGAAATCAGTCTAGAAGAGGACAGACCCGACATAACAGTAAAAATTGGGTCCGATTTGGGTGAAGAAGTGAAGGTCAACTTAATTTCCTTGTTAAGGGGTCATGCCGACATTTTCGCCTTCTCGGCAGACGAAATGCCGGGCATTGACCCAGATTTCATGGTGCATCGCCTGAATGTGAACGAGGATGTAAGGTCGGTAAAGCAGAAGAAGCGAAACTTCTCAGCAGAAAAGAACGCAGCCATAAAGGTGGAAGTAGACAAGTTGCTAGCGGCAGACTTCATTAAACCCTGCGACTACCCAGAGTGGTTGGCGAATGTAGTGATGGTGAAAAAATCCAGTGGGACATGGCGTATGTGTATAGACTTTACCGACCTCAATAAAGCCTGTCCAAAGGACTGCTACCCATTGCCAAGAATTGACCAACTGGTAGACTCAACTAGCGGCCATGCACTGTTGAGTTTCATGGATGCTTTTTCAGGATATCACCAGATAAGTTTGTTAGAATCCGACAGGAATAAAGCAGCCTTCATCACGGATGCAGGAGTTTATGCCTATAAGGCAATGCCGTTTGGACTCAAAAATGTCGGTGCTACCTATCAAAAGCTGGTAGACAAGATATTCGAGCATCAAAAAGGCAGAAACGTAGAGGTGTATGTGGATGACAGCATAGTCAAGAGCTTAACAGAAGAAGACCACATAGTTGACCTAGAGGAAACGTTTGAAACACTCCGGCAACATCAAATGAAGTTAAATCCGAAGAAATGCGTGTTTGGAGTACGATCCGGCAAGTTCCTGGGCTTCATGGTGAGCGAAAGGGGGATTGATGCCAGCCAAAGAGCATCCGGGACATTCAAAAGCTGACCGGGCGGATGGCGGCCCTAACAAGATTCGTTTCCAAATCAGCGGAAAAGGCCTTACCATTCTTTAAAATACTCAGGGAAACAAGAAGTTTGAATGGGGAGAAGAGCAGAAGCAAGCCTTCGAGAAGGTAAAAGAGCACTTCCTGCGACTGCCCACCATAACCCGGCCAGAGTTGGGGGAAAAGCTGCAGCTATACGTGTCGGTAACCGAGAAGACGGTCGCAGCGGTATTATTAGTAAACCGGCAGGGACAGCAAAGCCCCATATACTTTGTCAGTCAGTACTTGCCGGTGCGGAGCAGAGTATGAATGCTGGAAAAAATGGCCTATGCCGTCTTGATTGCAGCAAGAAAGCTGAGACCATACTTTGACTCCCACACTGTCCAAGTCCTCACAAATCAGCCTTTGGAAAAAGCCTCCACAAACTAGACACCACAGGAGACTATTGAAGTGGGCAATTGAGCTATCGGAGTTCGACATAGAATACCGGCCGCGTACCGCGATCAAAGCCCAAGCTTTAGCAGACTTCATAGTGGAGACAACTTACTCTGAACCAGCAGAATCCACCGGCAGGTGGAAAATCGAGGTGGATGGTCAGCAGCCCAGAGTGGAGCCGGAGCCGGAGTGGTCATGACTCCCCAGAAGGGGAAATCTTGAACATGCCATCCGTTTGGGTTTAAGGCCTCCAACAATGAAGCTGAGTACGAAGCAGCCCTGGCCGGACTAAGTCTGAGCATTGCGGCTGGAGCAAGAAACGTCATTATGATAACGGACTCACAATTAATCTCAAGCCAAATAGAAGGGACGTATGAGGCCCGAGAACCGGTAATGCAGAAATACCTACATCTGGTAAAGAACATGGTAAAGGGTTGCAAAGCTTCGAAGTGCAATTGGTCCCGAGACCGAAAACATGGCGGCAGATGCCCTATCAAAACTGGCGAGTTCCAGTCTAAGCGACAAGAAAAGGAACGTCAGGGTGGAGACATTGACAGAAAGAAGTATAGAAGTTGTCCAAGCGTCCGTTAATACAATCACGCTAACCAGAGTGGTATGAGGATACTGGCATATAAGCTCAAAGGTGAGCTCCCGGAAGATAGATGACGGCGCAAAAATAAAAGGGATTCTGTTGGTATGCTCTTTCAAGGACATTGTACAAGAAAGGATTCTCACTACCTTTACTAAGGTGCGTCACGGCTCACGAAGCGACAAAAATAATTG
This sequence comes from Beta vulgaris subsp. vulgaris, assembly GCF_026745355.1. NCBI lineage: Eukaryota > Viridiplantae > Streptophyta > Magnoliopsida > Caryophyllales > Amaranthaceae > Beta > Beta vulgaris. Next base: position 23,264,729 of record NC_079210.1, on the reverse strand, counting down.
AGGAAATTCATGAAGGTATATGCGGGAACCATATCGGTGGTAAAGCGTTAGCACTGAAAGCGCTGCGAGCAGGGTTTTACTGGCCTACAATGCTGACGGATGCCCAAACCTACGTGAAAAAGTGTCGATAAGTGTCAAAGGTTCGCACCAGTGATCAACCAGCCGGCCAATGATCTCCAGCCGATTTTAAATCCAATCCCTTTCGCGCAGTGGGGGATGGACATTATAGGCCCTTTACGCGGCATCCGGGGGAAGAAAGTTCTTAATAGTGGGTATTGACTACTTCACGAAATGGATAGAGGCGGAGCCAATAGCAAAAATAACGGCTAATCAGGTAAAGAAGTTTATCTGGCAGAACATCATCACTAGGTTCGGCATCCCGATGGGAATAGTGATGGATCATGGCGTCCAGTTCGATTGCGGTCCGATACGCGACTTTTTGCGTCCTTACAGCATCAAGTTCGCCTACTCTTCAGTCTGCCATCCGCAAAGCAACGGCCAAGCCGAAGCCGTAAACAAACAGATCCTCAATGCCTTGAAGAAGAGGTTGGATGAGTTGAAGGGTGCATGGGCCGACATGGTGCCAGCAGTGCTGTGGTCCAACAGAACCACCGAAAAGGTGTTAGACTTTGTGATCAATAAGAGAATCGGATAACCACTCCAAGGCACGGAAACTACGCTTTCCTATTAGTTTAATTTCGCCCCTCTAGGATCACCGGGTTAACACGAAATAACTAATGAGATACAATGGAGAAAACAATCCACTTAGATGATCTTCTAAGTGAATCAAACAAGAACTTGTGTTTTTGTGTTTGTGAGAACACTCAAGAGAAGATTGCAAGGTTTCTCTTAAGCAAAGCAAGAAGTGTTTGAGAGTATAGAAAATCTGATTTTTCTTCTAACCCCTCACTCATAGGAATCCCAAGGTTTATATAGGAAGAATAAACCTTTCAATGACTGGGAGGTTACACATAACCCCCATCTTAATCACATTGATCAAAGAGGTTAATCACATAACCCCCATCTTAATCACTCATCAAAGGTCTTTAATCTACTGATTAAAGGACCTTAAAAGTCATTAAAATGATCAACAAAGCATCACAACGGATATAAAACCGTCGAGGCAACTTTTCGCATTCCAAGGCAGAAGACACGTCGCGACTCGCGAAGAAGCTCGCGAGTCGCGAGGCGCTGGTCGCGACCCGCGACACCTGTCGCGACTCGCGACGGGCCACTGGTCGCGACTCGCGACTCTGTCGCGACTCGCGGCCAGTCTTCTGTCTCCCTTGGTTTATCAATGCGTTTTGCCACTTGATGCACATCTAGTCTTTTGCATACTAGACCTCCTCCTCTTCTAGTACATACCCTTATGAGTTTCAAACCCATTACCCTATAAATGTTCCAACAATCCTCCTCCCATTTATAGGGTAATGTTGAAAAGTTTTTCAACTTGCTATAAATCGCAAACACACATGTTCATGCATCATGGAAATATCTAACGATTGAATTTCCATTTAGTAAAAGTAATCTTTACAATAATTTAGATCATAATGATAGACAAAGCTTTGAATCATATAACCATTACAAATTATTGAAGTTACTAATACACACAAACATAAACTAGGTTCTTAAAACCTCCGACACCTATGAAGCCTTGGTGTCCATATCCATTCATAAGCATTCCAAGTCAAGCCTAAGACTTGATGAAGCGGCCAAACTTCTAGCTTACATAGGTAAATCTTTCCGGACATGCTCCTACAATTGAGCACCTTATCAAAGATTTATTAAGAATAAAATTCAACCTCTTTATCATTGTAGCAACAAGCACTAACCTCGGGATGTATTAAACAAGTGCTCCCAACCTCTTAGAGAAGTACTATCCTCCTTGAATTTGAGATCTAACGTTGTATTAGACATCAAATAGAGTTTTCCTTCACCATAGGTTGATCAATAGGCTTAAGACCCATCCCTTTGTTCATTTTGTTCACTAGTTCCCTTGACAACGGTTTTGTAAACGTATCCGCCAAGTTCAAACTAGACCGAACAAAATTAATAGTTATACAACTATTCCTTATCATTTCCCGCACATAGCTATGTCTAACTCCAATGTGCCTTGACTTGCCATTGTAGACTTCACTATATGCTTTAGCTATGGTTGATGCACTATCACAATGGATAGCAAGAGGTGACATTGGTTTCACCCATAAGTCCACCTCACTCAACACATTCCTTAGCCATTCCGCTTCTTGGCAACAAGAAGCCAAAGCAATGAATTCCGATGCCATAGTGGAATCCGTTATACATGTTTGCTTCTTGGAAGCCCATGAAATGGCACCTCCTCCAAGAAGAAACACCCAACCACTAGTGGATGAATAATCTTCCTTATTCGAAATCCAACTAGCATCCGAGTAACCTTCTAAGATAGAAGGTTCTCTTTGTATGTTATGACATAATCCAAGGTCTTATTCAAGTACCTTAACACTCTTCTCAATGCTTGCCAATGCAACATACTAGGATTACTAGTATACCTACTGAGCTTGCCAATAGCAAAGGCTATATCCGGCCGAGTGCTAGTCATAGCATACATCAAGCTTCCAATTAAGCTTGCATACTCCAATTGTGAAATTGGAGTACCACTACTCGGAACCAAGTGAATACTAGGATCCATAGGAGTAGCAAAATGAGTCGAATTTGACTCATTATACCTCTTGACCACTTTCTCAATATAATGAGATTGTGATAAAGAAAACGACCCTTTCCCTCTTATTATTCTAATACCTAGAATAACATCCGCTTCACCCAAATCTTTCATGGAGAAGCTAGAGGAAAGGAAGACTTTGGTCTTTTCCACTTGTTCCAAATCAGTCCCAAAAATAAGCATATCATCAACATATAAGCAAATTATAACTCCTTTACCGTTATTATCAAATTTGCTATATACACACTTATCGGACTGATTTATTTTGAACCCACTAGACAACACAACTTCATCAAATTTTTGATGCCATTGCTTAGGTGCTTGTTTAAGACCATACAAAGATCTAACAATTTCAAACTTTAGTTTCTTGACCTTTAACCACAAACCCTTCAGGTTGATTCATGTACACTTCCTCCTCCAATTCACCATTAAGAAAAGCAGTTTTTACATCCATTTGGTGAATTACTAGACCATGAATCGCAGCTAATGCTATCAATAGTCTAATAGTAGCTATTCTAGCTACTGGAGCATAAGTATCAAAGTAATCGATACCATATCTTTGCCTAAAACCTTGGACCACTAACCGGGCCTTATGTTTTAGTATGGTTCCATCGATTTTCTTTTTCCTTACAAAAATCCATTTACAACCTAGGGGTTTGCAACCGGGAGGTAAATTAGCTAAAATCCAAGTGTGATTACCCATTATAGAATCCATTTCATCATTCACTGCCTCTTTCCAGAAAGCAGAATCATGAGACTTCATAGCCTCATCAAAGGACCTAGGATCCTCCTCCATATTGTAACAATATGAAATTTGAGTCGAAATTGACTCCCTTGACCCTTCAACTAAATATAGTTGAAAATCCGGTCCAAAAGATTTCTCTTTTCTAATTCGTTTACTTTTCCTAATTTCCGGTGTTGTAGTATCATGATCATTTGAATGTCATCTACAACATTGGAACTAGTACTAGGTATCATGTCCTTTGGTCTTGGAATCGATGAGAATCTAGTCTCATCAAATATTGCATCCCTTGACTCTATACGGAGTGAATAGAGACAAAGTCATTGGGCTCAATGACATAAAACCTATAGGTTTGCTTCATAGCCTATAAAAATGCAATCAATTCCTTTTTCACCTAAAGTTTTCCTTTTAGGTTCCGTCAATTTGACAATTGCCCTACAACCCCATACCTTAAGGTAATTGAGATTAGGCTTTTTATTACACCAAAGTTCATAAGGGGTAGTCTTATTCCTTTTATTAGGAACTCGATTTAAAATGTAACATGCAGTTAAAATTGCATCACCCCAAAAACCGTCATTAAGACCCGAATTAGAAAGCATAGTTTAACCATTTCTTTTAGGACCCTATTTTTCCTTTCCGCTATACCATTACTTTGAGGTGAGTATGGGGCGGTTGTTTCATGAATTACACCAATGGAACTAAAATAACTTGGATTATAATATTCACCACCCCTATCCGTTCGAAGTCTTTTAATCTTTTGATTAAGTTGGAGTTCCACTTCGATTTTAAAGGTCTTAAACTTTTCTAGTGCTTCATCTTTAGTAAATAAAAATATATGTAACAAAACCTTGAAAAATCATCAATAAAAGTTACAATATATTTTTATTTCCTAAAGAAGGTGAACTATGAAAGTCACACAAGTCACTATGCACCAATTCAAGCAATACCGTTTGTCTAGTCACACTAGGATAAGGATTTTTTGTAATTTTATTTAGCACGCAAGTGTGACACTTCTCTAACTTTAAATCGAAAGGAGGTATTAACCCCATTTTAGACATGTCATATAATCTACGATAATTCACATGACATAAACGATTGTGCCATAGAGAAGAAACATCAAGCATGTAAATAGAACTAGTACCAATTTTATTATCAATACTAAATTTAAACATTCCATTACAAAAGAAACCTTGTCCAACAAAAATACCACCCTTGGAAAGTACAAATTTATCCGACTCAAAAACAACTTTAAAACCATACTTATTCAAGAGACCTCCTGACACAGATTCTTCCTAACTTCCGGTACATACACAACATCCCGGAGAGTTAAAGTCTTTCCCGAGGTTAACAACAATTCTACTTGGCCTATGCCTCTAGCCTTTACCGTAGAATCATTCCCCATATACAAGATTGGACCATCATCCAAATCTTTCAAAGACTTGAAGAAATCCTTGTTATTGCACACATGTCTAGAGGCTCCCGAATCTATCCACCAAGAATCATCAACCTGCACACACATAATTTCAGAAATCATAGCAACAAAATGCATTTCTTCAATTACATTAACATGTGCATTGTTACCTTGGTTTTGAACAACACTAGGTTGTGTGTTCTTTGTCTTCTTCTTGTTGTTAGAAGGACAATCCCTCTTAAGATGAGGACCATTGCATATCCAACAAGAGAGGGTCTTCCTCTTCTTGTTTGCAACATTGGTTTTGTTATGTTGTTGTTGTTGTGTTGTTGTTGGATTTCTTGGTCTTACTAGACCCACCAACCTCTACCAAATTAACGGTAGATTTAGGAATACTAGGAGTAGTATCCTTAACCCCATCTTGAGCCCGGATCCCCTCTTCAATACGAAGATGAGTTCCTAATTGCTCCATGGACATGTCTTCCTTTTTATGTTTTAAAAGATGTTTTGTATCTTTCCAAGAATTTGGTAATTTGTCAATGATTGAGGCAACCGCAATTGCCTCATCCATCACCATACCATGTGATCTTATTTGGTTCAAAATATGATGAACCTCATGGAATTGCTCCATAATAGGCCGATCATTAGTCATTTTAAAAGAATTAAAATTACTAACAAGGAATTTCTTACTTGAAGCATCTTCCGAAATGTACTTGGCCTCAAGAGCGTCCCAAAGTTCCTTTGCACTCTCCACATTTTGGTAGAGATCAAACAACGGGTCGGTGAGAGAGTTGAGAATATGACCACGACAAATGTAGTCATCATTCTCCCACTTGATCCTCTTCCTAGTAGTCTCAAGAGGCTCTTCCTCTCCATCTTCCGGGAGTGGTGGCATAGGAGTTGATAACACATACACCACATTCAAGGCGGTCAACAAAAATGCATCTTCTTTTGCCACCTCCGATAGCCCACCCCCTCAAACTTATCCAACTTTTGGAAGTTCATAGTCATGTCCTTGAGTGATTGAGCCATATCCGAAAAAAGAGAAAATTAAACTAATAGATTGTTATGGTTTGTGATCAATGAGAGAACCGGATACCACTCCAAGGCACGGAAACTACGCTTTCCTATTAGTTTAATTTCGCCCCTCTAGGATCACCGGGTTAACACGAAATAACTAATGAGATACAATGGAGAGAAACAATCCACTTAGATGATCTTCTAAGTGAATCAAACAAGAACTTGTGTTTTTGTGTTTGTGAAGAACACTCAAGAGAAGATTGCAAGTTTTCTCTTAAGCAAGCAAGAAGTGTTGAGAGTATAGAAAATCTGATTTTTCTTCTAACCCTCACTCATAGGAATCCCAAGGTTTATATAGGAAGAATAAACCTTTCATGACTAGGGAGGTTACACACATAACCCCCATCTTAATCACATTGATCAAGAGGTTAATCACATAACCCCCATCTTAATCACTCATCAAAGGTCTTTAATCTACTGATTAAAGGACCTTAAAAGTCATTAAAATGATCAACAAAGCATCACAACGGATATAAAACCGTCGAGGCAACTTTTCGCATTCCAAGGCAGAAGACACGTCGCGACTCGCGAAGAAGCTCGCGAGTCGCGAGGCGCTGGTCGCGACCCGCGACACTGTCGCGACTCGCAACGGTCCACTGGTCGCGACTCGCGACTCCTGTCGCGACTCGCGGCCAGTCTTCTGTCTCCCTTGGTTTATCAATGCGTTTTGCCACTTGATGCACACTAGTCTTTTACATACTAGACCTCCTCCTCTTCTAGTACATACCCCTATGAGTCTCAAACCCATTACCCTATAAATGTTCCAACAAAAGGAAGCCACCAGGGAAACACCGTTCAGGCTAGCTTTCGGAGCGGAGGCAGAGTACTGCCGGTAGAAGTAGGATTACCTAACTGGCGAATCCTAAACTACGAACCCGGTTTAAACGAACAAATACACAGGGAGGACCTAGACCTCTTACCAGAGGTTAGATTGGCAGCAGAGCTGAGGTCGGCAGCATATAAAGACCGGATAAGCAAGGCCTACAATAAAAGAGTGCGAAGCCGTCCTATCTCCAAGGGAGACCTCGTCCTCAGGCGGACGACAGCAACGGGAAAAGCCCACGTGGATGGGAAGCTTACGGCCAACTGGGAAGGGCCTTACTTGGTTAAAGAAGAGATAGTACCAGGGTCCTATCGGCTCGAAGACATGGCCCGCAAGCTGTTGAAAAATAGTTGGAACGCCAGTGTCCTTAAGAAATACTATGTGTAGTTAGTAGCTGGGCAATGTTGCCAGTAGGAGTGAATAATCAGGCGCTTGTGCCGAAAATATTTATCAGTTTAATTGTAGGCAATAATTCCGGCATAGCCGGGAAGAGCCGTTTCATATTAATAAAATGAGCATCTTCCGCACACGTCAAGTCTCAATGCTGCCCGAAACAAATTAAACATTATTGATTAGTCAGTCAACGACCTTAGTGGATCTGCTGAACTAATCAATAGTGTGAAACCGGTCAATGACCTTCGTGGATCTGCCGGAATAAGTCAAATTAAACATTATTGATTAGCCAGTCAACGACCTTAGTGGATCTGCTGAACTAATCAATAGTGTGAAACCGGTCAATGACCTTCGTGGATCTGCCGGAATAAATCAATAGTGTGAAACTGGTCAATGACCTTCGTGGATCTGCCGGAAAAAATTAATTTAAACATTATTGATTAGTCAGTCAATGACCTTAGTGGATCTGCTGAACTAATTAATAGTGTGAACCCGGTCAATGACCTTCGTGGATCTGCCGAATTAGGATAAGCTAAACATTGTTGAGTAATCAGCATAGAAAATAAATTAATCAATGAAATCGGTCAATGACCTTATTGGATATGCCGGAATAACATAAAAAACATAATAAGAGACGACACGAGAGTTGGCCAAAAACTGTACTTCATTAATCAATGAAAGATTACAACCCTAAAAACTAAGCGGTCGACCACATACGGTACGACCACTAAAGAGTAAGATAAAAAAATACCGATCACAGGCGAACGGATTTACAGAACGGTAAATATAGTTTGGCTGCCCAAGGAAAAAGACGGCATGGTTGCAAAAAGCACACCACCCACAAAGTGGCCCGAAGCAAGAAGAAACAAGGAGGAAGGCGGAAGGTCTACTTGGCTTGCCCTTCCTCCTCGGAGCCGTCAATAACCAACACCTGCTCTTCCAAGTTTTCACCGGTAGCAGGATTGGCTATCTCAGCATCATCGTTAGCGGCTTCCGGCTCCTCTTCAAGCTCCGCCCTGGGATCCGCGTTAGCAATATCGGCTTCAGTAACGCCGGGATCCAGGTCCTCACCTTCAACTGGTAGCCCATGGACGAGTTTAACATGCGCCTCCTCAATCTTGGACCAGTCGAAGTCCGGAAGGTGTGGCGAACACATCTCATGGCCGCAGACCAGCCACCGTTGTACCGGTTGAGTAGGCGGCTCACAAAGTCCATACTCTTTTGGTACTCCCTAACGGTGGCGCGCTCCAGCTCTTTGGCTTCAGAAATTTGCTCCCGGAGAAGCCTAATCTCCTCATCCTTATTGAACAGGACCAGAGAGTGATCCTCCACCGTCTTCGTGAGGGTGACATCAGCCTTGCTCTCCTCAGCCAGGTTGTCATTCTTCTCGGTAATAGCCTCTCGCAGCTCCTGTTCCTTAGTGGCCATCCGGCCTTCCAGCTCCTTATTCTCCTTCACTTCGTTAAAGTAAGAAGTTTGGAAGTACCGGTAAAAGTCGCAGAGCTCTTTACCGGATTGGGCAGACTGCAAAAGGCAAGGAAAAACAGAGGGGTCAATATAACGAATAAACCGATAGCATACTTGCAAAGGAAAGGGTAAAGATAGTTGATCTTACCAGGGCCAAATTATGCGTGTGCGTTGCAGCAAGCGTATAAACCTCGTCGACCGGAATGTCGTACTTAAGCTGCGTAGCTTTTAAAATACGATATCCCAGGTTCCCGCCTTCAAGAGGACGGTCCAGAAGCATAGCGTTCGTCTACAAAACTCATTTTTGGATCGAACTTCTCGCCATTCTTTACTGGGGAGCGAGCCCAGCGCCTCTTCAAAATATCCGGCATCTCCATCCGGGTTCGCTCCAAGAAGCCCAACTTTCTGGGCTTGGCAAAGGGCTCCAAGCCGGGCACCATCTCTGGCAGCGTCAGCTGCTTGTAGATCTTGGCCGCAAAGTACCTACTTCGGCGACCCGGCCGGTAAGTAAAGGGGGAGCGGTGGAAACATTAGTTTCCTTGTCCTTGCCTGCCTTAGAAGCAGCCCTCTTGGCCGCCGGCTCGGCCACAGTCTGCTCCGGCTTCCTTTTCCGGGCCTGGACCTCCGCTTGACGACGTAGCAGGGGAATAGTATCCCTAACATCGTCCTCAGTGCCGGATTTCCGGCCAGACCCCCGGCCACCTTGACCTCCTCAGCCGCCTCCAGCCGGCATCTGGATAGGGACAAACTTGCTTGCGGGCTTAGGAGGCATGTTGCTTAAAGGCCGGTATGATCTATCGACGTGAAGAGCTTCACGAATCAGGAAATCCTTGCCTACAAAGATGACGAGATCACAGTCAAACAAAAGCGATAACAACAAACACAGATAGCTAGCAAAAGCGAAAATAAAACACACCGTATGGGTCAGACCGGCAGAAGCCTAAAGCCGACAATGCCGGATTAGTAAAAACATAGCTGGTGTGAGGAAGCCAGTACTTGGGAACTAGTATCCTCTTCTTGCCTCTCAGCGCCGGGATGGAGTCCGACGCGAAATAGTCAAAGGCCACACGCTCCCGGTGGGTTAAACCCCTATCCCTAATATGTTCCATGCGAGAACGGGGCTTAGTCCATTGACGTCTCAAAAGGAAATCATCAGGGACACGCACCCAGAAGAATCGGCCTCTCCAAAGCTTGAGGGAGCTGGCCCCTTTTCGTATATATTGACATCCATCCACCACGGCCCTCAAGCTCATTATCCCGGGATTTCCTTTTCTTCCCGGCCCCTTTACCCTTGGCAGAGCCGTCTTCCTTAATCCTATGGAGTTTCCGGAAGAGGTTCAAGGTCTCCGGAAAACCTTTATAACGGACCACCCAAGCATAGGCCATCAGATTCCGCCATCCTAAGGGGGTCAGTTGGGCCAAACATATATTCCAGGCTTTAAAGACCTTGACAAAAAAGGGGTCCAAGGGGAATCGCATCCCAAAATCAAGCATGTGGGCATAAATAGCCACATGACCTGAAGGGCAGTCTGTTACGCGGCTTCCTACAGCCGGGAGGACTAATTTGTAATCGCCCGGAAAAGCAAAATATTGAGGACCCTTAACAAGAAATTTACTTTGCCGGCAGGTTTTAGCCCAGCCGCTATCCAATTGAACACTACCGGCACAACCTTCATCACTGGGCGGCATGAACAATTCAGCCAAGGTATCCTCATCATAATCCTCCGGGATTATCTCGGGAGGGTCATCTCGGTCAGAATCCGACTAATCTTCTAAAGTGGTGGACTCCTCGTCCGTCCCTGCTACATATTTTTCTACACTCTCTACAGCATCTGAGTGAACAGGAGAGGCTGGAATCTCCCTAGGTACCGGTCGATGGGACGTCTCACCCACTTCAAAGGTAGAGCGCCGGACAGGAGATTGGCCGGGAGGAAACAGGTCAGGGGAATGTTCAGCTAAACCTCTCATGGTCCCATACTGTCCTAAAGCCCCGGTTTGCCCCAATACCATCTTTAGGGGAGAGGCATGAATGGCCGGTTCAATATTTTGTCTACCGGAAGTACTACAATCATTTTGGCTATTCACCCTATGTTCTGAAGTGGGAGTAACCTGGGGAGAGTTAGTAACCTCTACAGACCTAATGGAAGTGTTGTCAGACTCAGCGTCACTTTCCGTCATGACGGAGGGAGACTTAGACATGTCTTGGGAATCAGAATTTTCAGAATTGGACGACATTATAAATAAGACGGTATGAAAGATTGGAAAAAGTTTTGATAAAAAACCTGGAAGTAAAGACGCGAAGAGAAAATACACCGGAATCAACGGTTAGCGTGAGGCCGGAATGAGAGATCAAGCAAATACCGCCAGGAAAACGAAAGGATTTTGGAGAGAGAAAGTCCGATATGAGCACGATCACAAGAGAGAGATTGCAAGAAGTGAGAAGCGGAGGTCGCACAAGAGGTATTTATAAGAAAAGTCGCGGTCGAGATTAAGTGACTCTTCGTCTTCCCGGCCTGATCATGCCACGTGTTTCAGTAGCATCCAGCTGTGAAGCAATCACTCTTTGAAGAGCTCTCAATGTAGGTGCGCAGTTCGAGACGACCGTTGGAATTCCATGACCAACGATTCATATTCTTTCGCTAAAAATAACTCAGCACTTCCCATAACGGTTTACAACCTACTAAGCCGGATATGCCTATGCTAGTCATACCTGCTTGGGGGCTAGTTGTATGGGGGCTGACCAAGTATCATACCGGTTTAATTGATACCGGTCAAATAGCTTTTGGGCTTACGAGCCTGGGCTTAGATCCAGTTTATATCTCCAGCGCCTACGGGCCTAAAAGATATACTTTCAGTAAAAGATAAGAATATATCCTAAGGGAATATTCTTGGGGATCTCTCCCGTAAATACCGGGCCCAATAAAGAGATGGGCTTAATCGAGTCCCTATAAATACTCCGTTGATCTGAGTCATAAGGTACGTACACGAATCCCAATACATTATACTTGAGAGCTACCGGCTTTTATCCCAATACTGACTTAGGCATCGGAGGGGCGTTCCTCGGATCAACCCCCGAGGCTAGTTTACTTATTCTCTTTTGCAGGGATCCAAACCCGCTTCAATACAAGGACTTAACGGTTCAAGACCCTATAATTTGTCCCATACCGGAACAGTTACCATTTGGAAACAATGATGGTGAACAAAGAGGAATTCATATGCCTCACGGTAGAGAAATACGGCAAGAAATACATCTATGAAAAATTGCCAGCAATTTCCTCGGGACTATATCGCATAGATATACGTCCGATTGAAATTAATATGATATCTAACCAGAAGTTAGATAACAGAAAATCATTTACTCTATGGCATGACCGATTAGGTCATCCCGGCACAGGAATGATGCATAGAATCATTGAAAACTCAAATGGACACTCTATAAAGAATGTCAAAATTCCTCGGTCAAATGAATTAACATGCTCTGCATGCTCACTTGGCAAATTGATAATCATACCATCTATGAATAAGATAGCCACTGAATCTCCAACGTTTTTAGAAAGAATACAAGGAGATATTTGTGGGCCTATTCACCCTGCATGCGGACCATTTCGTTATTTCATGGTATTAATTGATGCCTCTACTCGATGGTCACATGTGAGCCTTTTGTCAAGTAGAAATGTTGCATTTGCAAAACTTTTGGCTCAAATAATTCGATTAAGAACTCAATTCCCAGATCATACAATAAAGAGAATAAGATTAGACAATGTTGGGGAACTTACATCGCAAACTTTTAATGACTATTGCATGTCTATTGGGATTATTGTTGAGCACCCCGTACCTCATGTACATACACAAAATGTTCTTGCTGAATCATTAGTCAAGAGACTACAATTGATTGCAAGACCATTAATAATGAGGTCAAAATTGCCATCTACTACTTGGGGTCATGCTATATTACATGCAGCACCATTAATAAGATTAAGGCCGACAACCTATCACAAATTCTCACCATTATAATTAGTATATGGTCGAGAACCGAATATCTCACATTTGAGAATTTTTGGGTGCGTTTTACATGTACCTATTGCTCCACCCCAACGTACTTAAATGGGTCCACAAAGAAGGATGATAATATATGTTGGATTTGAATCTCCATCAATTATCAAATATTTAGAGCCAACAACTGGTGATTTATATACGGCTCGATTTGCCGACTGTCATTTTAATGAGTCAGAATTCCCATCCTTAGGGGGAGAGAAAGTGGACCCATAAAATATAAAATCGTAAATTACATGGAACGCACTGCAAATGTCGTTTCTGGACCCGAGAACAAATTCATGTGAACAAGAAGTCAAGAAAATTGTTCACCTGCAAAGTATTGCAAACCAATTGCTAGATGCATTCACATATACTAAGAAAGTGACAAAGTCACATGTACCTACTGCAAATAGGGATGGAAATGGATGGGATTCGGGGCGGGTGAAGCATCACCCGCATCCATCCGCTCCACCCGCATCCATCCATCCATCACCCACCGGGTGAAACGGGTGGGTCGGGTGATAAACGGGTGAAAGTATGTAGTATATTTTCTAATAAAATTTGTGATATGATATACATGATATAAAATATTTCTATCAAAAATATAAAAAGTAAGTAAGTTTACATGTAAAACTTAATAAATGGGTGATGGGTTGGAGGTTAAACGGGTGATGGATCGGGTGATGGGTGAAAAAATTCTCAACCACCACCAGCTTTCCATCCATTTAAATCGGATTTTTCATCCATTTAAAAAACCGGGTTAAACGGGTGATGGATGATCCATCACCCATTTCCATCCTTAGCTACGAATGCTCCGGAACGGATTGAAATTCCTAGTGACAATAAGGCCATTGAGAATGAGTCAATAGCACGTCGAAAACATGGTAGACCACCCGGTTCTAAAGATTCAAAACCGAGAAAAATGAAAAGGCAAGGTGAAACAACGAACGAAATTAATATAAATCCTCCAACAGAGCATGATGAAATCCATAATAAAGAAAAAACTGAGGACAAATGTGTTCCAGAAGAAATGGAACATGAAAGCATAGACAACAATGAAACTTCAATTAATTATGTTTCTACAAAGAAACAATGGAATCGAAAAGATGTTGTCTTCAATGAAATTTTTGCTTACTCGATAGCTGTTGAAATGACATACGATGAAAATGATATAGAACTAAATACAGTTGATGAATGTTGCCGCAGAAAAGATTGGCCAAAATGGAAAGAAGTAATTCAAGCAGAATTGAAATCACTTGAAAAACGTGAAATATTCAGTCAAATAACCCAAATACCAAAAGGTGTAAAACCGGGTGGGTACAAATGGTATTCGTGAGAAAACGAAATGAGAAAAATGAGGTTACTAGATATAATGCAAGATTAGTATCCCAAGGCTTCTTGCAAATGCGAGGGATTGATTATGATGAGACATTGGAATGGAGTCAGGCACTTATTACGCTTTCTTCGAGGAACACAAGATCTTAGACTATTCTATCAGTCGAAACCAAATGAGTCACTCATTGGATATGCCGATGTTGGGTACCTATCAGATCCACAAAAGGCTAAGTCTCAATAGGAATATCTATTCACTTATGGAGGTACTGCAATATCTTGGAAATCCACGAAGCAGACTTTGACAGCCACATCATCAAATCATGTAGAATTAATTGCTCTTTATGAAGCTGAAAGGGAATGTGTATGGCTAAGGTCAATCATCAAGAATATCCAAGAAGAATGTGGGATCGAAACAATAACAACAAATCCAACTACCATCTACGAAGACAATACTGCATGCATCACCCAAGTAAGCGAAGGGTACATCAAAGGAGACAGAACTAAACATTTATCACTAAAGCTTTTCTTCACCCATGACCTCCAAAAGGAAAGGGCGATAAACATCCAACAAATCCAATCATGTGAGAATCTTGCAGATTTATTCACCAAGTCCCTTCCAGCGAAGAAATTTGAGAATTAGTCCGAAAAATTGGAATGCGTCATCTTCGTGATATACGCTAGATTCAGGGAGAGTATTATATGCGATGCACTCTTTTTCCCTTCGATCAGGTTTTTATCCCTCCGGGTTTTTCCTGACAAGGTTTTTTAATGAGGCAGTTAATTTTAAGCATATAAGGATATATAATAGTTGTACTCCTTTCCCTAGTTATGGATTTTTCCCACAGGGATTTTCCTAACAGAATTCTAAATAGGACAACTTCTGTTATTAGTTATCAGTGGACATTCAAGGAGGAGTGTTGCGAAAACAGTGGATGGCAAATTCCACTGTTAAGCACAGTGAAGTCCACTGACATGCATTCAATGCATGAGTGTGTTTTTCTTGCCGGTTGCTGCAATTGTTGATTTATGTAAAATACACAGTAAAGTTTATATGTAACAGCTGGTAAATAATAAAGGATTAGTATATTACTAAGTAACTAAAATCGTGAAATTTAAATGTGATCGTATGTAGGTATTACGTATGATAAGTTGTGTGTAAAAATAATTTGTGCTTGTGTGTCAATAGTACTTAGAAGGAATTATGTAAAGATAATATTATCAGTAAGTTATATGTGAACATTTAGTATCGATATATTATTTTAAGAAGTTGAGTTGTGAAAAAAAAAATTCAGAACTAGTGAAAGATAGAAATCATGTTCCAATTATTAAGCAAATTAATGGTTATGCTTAATATAATGGGTTTTAGAGTTCTTTTAATTTATGGGTTTAGATAAATCAAGGGAGGATATATTATAGATATTTGGGGTGAAATAATCATCTTGTGAAAGTTAGATCACTAGTATATAAGATTGGAGTCATGTCTAGGCAAGAAAGAGGAGCTGGAAATTACTAAAATGCACCAAGTGGAATGGAATCCCATTAAACCACTTAATTGTGTCGATCAAGGCTGGGATTATATACCTATATCTCCCTCACATACACCTCCATACTTCACATAATTTTCATCACTTAATTCCCACAAAAACCCTCTGCCCAAAACTCTTTCTCTCTCTTCCCCTTACACGCCATTTCTGGCGGTACAAGCAGAGGTAGGTTCTGCTTGTGTTTTCTCGAAATTTTCTTCAATAACTCTAGCATGCAAGACCTGATCTTCATTATATACATATAGGAGCATACTGGGTAGCCAAGAAATCATTCGTTCAAGGTCAAGAAGCTCAAGAAAAAGAGACATCTTTCCCAACCAGAAAAACAGTAGGTATGTGGAATTGTTTGGGTAAATTAAAGTATTTTCCTTAAGTCAATCCTTATGAATTTTTCTGTGGATATAAATAGGTGTTTAAGGAATCCAAAGAAGTAAAAATCTCATCCAAGGGACAAGGAGAAGTCGAGTTATAACAATTACAGGTTAAGGTATGCAAATTCAATCCCTTTTTGGAAGTTAAGTATTATGAAAACTATGGAATTATTTTGAGAACGAGATTGAGGATGAAATTGTGGTTGGAATTATTATTAGTTACTTTATTTTGATGATAATTAAGTATAGACCCTTGCATGTTGGGAAAACAAATGAAATGGGCTTCCTTCTTTTACACTAGAAAGGGTAAAATGTGGATTTATTCGGTTTTGTAAAGAATTGTGATCACTTGTATTTTGGGATGGATTTTTGTGTGACTAGGAAGTATGTTAGATGATATTAAGATGCTATATGTATGTATGTTAATGGTTAAGAACATCCTTTATGATAGTAGTAAAATTCTTACACTAAAGGTGTTGTTAAAAGCATTTTTCTTACTACGATCTCTATTAAGAACCCTATTAATGTTGTAAAAAGATTACATTGAAATCAGTATAGGTTAATCTTAACAAGGAATGCTTAATTTCAATAATATATATTGATAGGAATTACTACATTATCTCATATTACGTTGGAAGTTTAGAAAAATCATCTTAAACCATGTTTTTAAGAACGAACTATACTCGGTTTTCTATAACATCTTCAAGGGAGAGATTGCCTTATAACATTTAAAGATTTGCAGTAGGTTGGAAATGATCTTACTCATATTACTAAAATTATTTTTTTGGAGATCAATTTTCGTTCAAAAGAATTCATCCTTATAAAGTCCGAAATCACATTTTTACCGCATAGACCCAATTTGTTTTGTTTTTATGCTTGTTTGAGTTGAATTGTGTGGATTCCTAAACTTATTTTGCATCTCTAAAATCATGTAGCTACTTTCCTAAGTCATTAATCCATCCCTACTCGAACTTTGGACAAGTTTTTGCAACTCAAGATTGGAAACGAACTTTTACAAACTGTTTTAGTCAAGTGTGTTTGTTTTTAGTGAATTTGAATCCGATTTTGCGTAGTGAAGAGGAGTGTGTGTAATATGTGTGAGGACATGTCCTATAAAAGCTTGCAAGCGAGGAAATAGTAGGAGTTTAACTCCGAATTGTGTGGAGGTTGCACTCTAATGCACCTCATTGTGTTATCTTCTTCCTACGCTCCAAAGTAAACGTTTTAAATTTGTGTTTGTATGTAGACATGGCTATAAACCTGTGAACATTCAGAATGTGTATTTTCACCATAGAGATTATTTCCTTACCATAGAAATTTGCGAAATATTTTCGGAGTGTGATCACTCCATGTTTTTCAGCCACCATAATCTATTTTTCGGATTGATTTGCATACCAGTGTAAACTGATTTTGTTTGTTCTATGAACCTGTCTTGGTGGGGCAGACTCTTATGCAGGGAAAAGCAAGCTCAGGTAGTCCGATGGAAGGGCTGTAGTGATGTCATGTCTCAACTATCATAGCAGATGCAAGCTTGAACATGATCATGTGCAGTTGAGACTTACTTTTGTTTTATGAATACTGATTAAATTTACGTTAAATTCTTACTTTGGTTTGTAATAACTAACCTAATTTCATGTGTGATGAATGTCTAATTTAAGTGTAGCTCGTAGAGTCAATTAAGCCATATTAATGGGTTGACTCCAGCACGTGACAGCCTCCGTAACGTTTGATTATGACATTGCTTCCACTATTGCTAAAAGTATAGTTTTAATTAATATTTAACATAAGCTAGGACGGGGGCTGTTACAAGTGGTATCTGAGCCAAGGTTTTCTTCTTTTAAAGAAAAATGAAAACGTGATTTTGATACTTATCTTCATATAGGTATTCAATTGTTTTAAACATAGATGTTTTAAAATGATTGATTGATCATGTCCAAGGAAGCTAAGAAATGCTATGATGGTAAGAGTAACATGCTTAGTAGGGCAAATAATGTGTGTAGATTATGTGTGTGATACTTATGCGTGTTATCTAAATTATGTGTTATGTATGTGCAATTAGATGTCTGCAAGTGGAAGTGGTAACGGTAATGGGTTAAGAGTAATATGGAGGAACAACGCATATTGGGTGATTGGTAGTGATGGAATTCGAAGGTACCAAGAAGAACCAGATGTTAAGAGGAATGAAGGAGAGGATCCTTTGGTTTTTGCTAGAGAGAAACTTAATGTCATAGAAGAGTATAACCAGATGTATGGGAGTGGAAACCATAACCCTTTCACTCGCCCGACTATTCAAGCATACACCCTCATCAAGACCTTACCGCAATTTCATCCATGGGTGGTATTCCGTTGGACTTATTGGAAATTGTTAACTTTGTTTATGGCAACACCATCTTTGCTGAATTTGAATGATAGTACTGCTATGGATAATGTTGATAAGAATCTGATCAGGTGGGAAGGAACACCGGAGGAGGTGTTAGATGAGATAGAACGGGCTAAGCAAGCAGCGGGTTTGCAAGATATGGGTCGGAATGCTCAGTACTGGATAGATATGATAACAGAATAGCCACAGTAGAATACCAAAGGAGAAGAGGGGGAAGAGTTCCTACACCCCTAACTCTGCTGCGACATGGCACCACCTAACCTCAAAGATCTGGAGATTCTGCTACGAGTATGGCTCCTCCCCAGTCACGTAAATCTAGAGGATCAAGCGATGATTCAGGGGTGCCCTCGGGGGTGCCAGGAGTAGTATTTCGAGGAAGTAACTCATGGATGAGTGACCCCGACTACATTCCCGAAACCCCATCCTCCAGTAGTGATGACAGTGGATACGCATATGATCCGTATAACATTCTTTAGGAGGAAGTAGCGTAGTGATGATGCGGAAGGAAGTGGTGGTAGCCTTAGTTGTTTATTGTATGTGTAAAAGAATTGTCAGGGTGAGTTGATGGACTCTGGGCAATGGAACTAATGTATTGTACTTTGAGGTTAAAATTTTCAAGTTTATAATATATTTTGAATAATCTATGATATGAATATGTGTGCTTATATGTGTAAAGTGGGAAATTGCATTCCTTCCTGGGAACCGGTGTTTAGTAATTTATATGTAATGATTTGAAATTTTGGGGACTACTAAGAATATTCGGTTATCATTTTATAGGTTATGGCACACATCAACGTGACCAATGAGATCCAGCAGAATGTGGAAACTAATGAACCAAAGGAACAACTGGAAAATTCTCAAGCCGAACAGATACGTCAGCTAAGGGAAATGAATACCCGATTGCTGGCAACTCTGGAAAAGCAGGAACAAAATAGAGACAATGAGGAAGGAAAGTTCTATAAGAGGCTTGCTGCTCATAAGCCACGGGGCTATGATGGCGAAGCGGATCCAGTAAAATTCGAGGACTGGATTGCATATATGGAAAAGCTGCTAGATGTGGTAAACTGTCCCGAGAACCCGAAGGTAAAATTGGCATCCTTTTACCTGGAGGGCCCTGCTGATATGTGGTTGGGTACAGTCAAGAAAACCTCCACCCAAGCCATTTCCACCTGGGAAATGTTCGTGGAAAAGTTGAGGAATAAGTTTTTCCCTCCAGCATTAATAAAGAAAAAAGAGAATGAATTCTTGTTCTTAAGGCAAGGGCAGATGACGGTAGTAGAATACGCTGCCAATTTGTGGAACTCTCGCGTTTCGCTCCAGACTTTACTAGCAATGAAAGAGTAAAGTCCATGCGATTTTTTGAAGGGTTAAATCTGAAGTACCAGAAAAGAATTGGGTTATAGCAGCTTTGAGGATTTGTATGATCGAGCCTTAGAACATGAACGGATTGAGCAAAAGGATGAAAGCTCAAAAGAAAGAGGAAGGGAAAGAAAAATCTGGAGCAGGGGTAGCAAGAAATTAAGGGATCCAGCCGGAACGTCTATGGCCTTAGTCCCCATTAAAGCAGGTGAAGGGGGGAAGAAGGAGTGGAAGTGTCGACGTTGCGGGAAAGATCACTATGGGAAAAACTGTGAGGGTCAAAGCATTTGTTTTAAATGCATGAAGACGGGGCATAGAATCAAGGAATGTCCCGTTTTAAACCAATCTGGGAATGCTAGAGGTAATCAACGGCCTGGTGAGGTGTTACTTCTGAAAGCGCTGGTGAATCAAGCTCGGGTCGTAACCTAAAGGAGTATCGAAAGCACTGGAAGAGCATTTGCCCTTAAGTCTGAACCATCTGAGGAGCCAGAGATTATAGAGCAGAAAGGTAATGTGTTACCGGACCTTTGATGTGTGTAATTTACCTGCATTTGTATTATTTGATTCTGGAGCATCCCACTCTTTTATTTCAAATGTATTTGCATTCCGCATAGAGCAAAAACCCAAAGTGACTTCATGTGATTTGAATGTAACTTTGCCTGATAAAACTACCTTCCGATGTAAGTATATGCTGAAAGATATGGTATTAGAATTGCGGAGGTGGATTTGAAGGCAGATTTGATAATGTTTGACTTAGGTGTGTATGATGTGATTCTGGGTATGGATTGGTTGAGTAAAAATCGAGCTATAATAGAATGTTATACTCGAGTGGTGAAACATCGGCCTTACTTAGAACGAACCATTACCCATCAGGGCTGGGATGGTGCTGTGGAAGCACATATTTTCAGGTAACGGAAGGAGGAGAAACTGAATCAAAGTTGATGAATATACCGGTAATTCGAAATTTCCCGATGTGTTTCCGGAGGATTTACCAGGGTTGCCTCCACATCGAGTGTGGATTTTCATATAGATTTGATTCCGGGGCTACCCCGATCTCAAGAGCTCCGTATAGGATGGCGCCAGCTGAGATGGTAGAATTAAAGAAGCAATTAGATGAGTTGTTGCAGAAGGGTATATCAGACCTAGTGTGTCTCCATGGGGAGCACCAGTGTTTTTCGTCAAGAAAAAGGATGGCTCCATGAGATTATGTATAGATTATCGGGAGATCAATAAGATCACGGTGCGGAATAGGTATCCTTTACCAAGAATTGATGATCTATTTGATCAACTGAGGGGAGCGAGTGTATTCTCCAAGATTGATTTGAGGTCTGGTTATCACCACATGAGGATTGTAGAGGAGGATATACCAAAGACAGCTTTCCGCACTCGATACGGGCATTATGAGTTTTTGGTTATGCCATTTGGATTGACTAATGCGCCTGCGGCTTTTATGGATTTAATGCAACGCTATTTTAAGCCGTTCTTGGATCGATTTGTGGTTATCTTTATAGATGATATCTTGATATACTCAAGGAATCGTGAGGAACATGAAGGTCATCTGAGAACTGTCCTGGCTACACTCCAGAAGGAAAAGTTGTATGCCAAGCTTAGTAAATGTGATTTCTGGTTAGAGGAGGTGAAGTTTCTCGGACATGTGGTGTCTAAGGAAGGATTCTGTAGATCCGGACAAGATTAAGGCAGTAGAAGAGTGGCCAGCACCAAGAATGTGTCGAAGTTAGGAGTTTTCTGGGTTTAGCAGGTTATTATCGGCGATTTGTGAAAATTTCTCTAAAATAGCATTACCCATCAAAAGTTTAATCAGGAAAAACTCCCGTTTCCAATGGAATGAAAAATGTGAAGCCGCCTTCTTAGAGTTAAAGCGGAGATTGGCTAGTGCTCCTATTTTGACCCTTCCCTCGGAACTGAGGGGTTTGAAATTTATAGTGATGCTTCTCAGGAAGGTCTGGGATTGTGTTGATGCAGCATGGAAAGTGATAGCCTACGCGTTCGACAGTTGCGGCCTCATGAGAAAAATTATCCAGTGCATGATTTAGAATTAGCTGCAGTTGTCTTTGCTCTGAAGTTATGGCGACATTATTTGTACGGAGTTTCATGTAAGGTGTTCACGGATCATAAAAGTTTGAAGTATATCTTCACTCAAAAAGATATGAACATGAGGCAGAGAAGATGGTTAGAGTTGCTCAAAGATTACGACATCGACATTCAATATTATCCCGGAAAAGCAAATAAGGTGGCAGATGCACTTAGTAGAAGGCCAAGGAGTGAATTAAGCTTTTTATCAGCAATGCCAGATGAACTGAGTAAAGAAATAGAGTTATTTGAACTCGTTTTAGTACGTTCAGGGGAAATTGGAGGAACCATTAATGCTTTAACTGTCCAACCTGATCTATACTCAGAGATTCGGGAAAAGCAAAGCAAAGATGCATTCTTGCAGGGTGTCAAAGAAAAGATTAAGAATGGTGAAACTCAGGAATTTGCTCAATGTGAAGACGGAAGTATTAGACTCAGGGGACGATGCTGTGTTCCCGAGGATCAGGATTTAAGACAGAGGGTTTTAAAGGAAGCTCATAGTAGTCAGTATTCAGTGCATCCTGGTAGGGATAAAATGGTGCGAGATCTTAAGAAGTATTTTTGGTGGAGAGGCCTCAAGAAGGATGTAGCGAGATATGTGGCGAGATGTTTAACATGTCAAAAAGTGAAGTTTGAGCCCAGAAGGCACCTGGGTTTTGCAACCATTACCTATTCCAGAGTGGAAATGGGATTCTGTCTCAATGGATTTCGTGTCTTGGTTACCAAGATCTAGGAAAGGAAATGACTCAATTTGGGTAATAGTGGATCATCTCACAAAAACGGCGCGATTTCTTGCAATAAAGGGAACTGGAATCAGTCGCAGATGGCTGATGCTCTACATTCGAATGTTGTTCGTCTCCATGGGGTGCCAGCAAGCATCGTTTCTGATAGGGACCCTCGATTTTTGGCTCATTTCTAGGAGAAACTTCAGGAAGCCTTTGGAACAACATTGAAATTTAGTACGACATTTCATCCTGCTACCGATGGTCAAACTGAACGTACAATTCAGGTATTGGAAGATATGTTGCGAGCTTGTGTGTTTGGAATTCCAGGGTCTTGGGAGATCATTTAGCTTTAATAGAATTCTCTTACAACAACAGTCATCAAGCCACAATAGGAATCGCTCCATATGAAGCCCTGTATGGTCGGAAGTGTCGAACGTCGATTTGTTGGGAAGATTTGAGGAATAGAGTACCTGTAGGACCAGAGTTGGTTCAAGAGACTATGGATCAAATCCGAATAATCCGGGAAAAGATGAAAATCGCTCAGGATCGTCAGAAGAAATACGCAGACGTAAGAAGGAGGAAACTGGAATTTGAAGTTGGAGATAAAGTTTTCCTTAAAGTTTCCCCTACCAAAGGAGTAAAGAGATTCGGTATTCGAGGCAAACTTAGTCCGAAGTTCATTGGACCTTATGAAATCTTGAAAAGAGTTGGTGAGGTAGCTTATGAAATTGCGTTGCCAACTGAACTGTCTCGCATCCATAATGTGTTTCATGTATCACAGCTTCGGAAATATGTGCACGATCCTTCCCATGTGTTATCTCATGAACCATTGCAACTTGATGAGACTCTTAGTTATGAAGAGAGACCAATTAGAATATTAGACCGACGCGAAAAAGTTCTACGGAATTAGGTCATACCATTGGTCAAGGTATTATGGTCCAGTCAAGATTCGGAGGAGGCTACGTGGGAAAAAGAAGCTGATATGAGGCACCGCTATCCGCAACTTTTCTAAGGTACGGCTTAAGTTTCGGGACGAAACTTCTTAAGGGGGGAAACGTGTAACAGCTGGTAAATAATAAAGGATTAGTATATTACTAAGTAACTAAAATCGTGAAATTTAAATGTGATCGTACGTAGGTATTACGTATGATAAGTTGTGTGTAAAAATAATTTGTGCTTGTGTGTCAATAGTACTTAGAATGAATTATGTAAAGATAATATTATCAGTAAGTTATATGTGAACATTTAGTATCGATATATTATTTTAAGAAGTTGAGTTGTGAAAAAAAAAATTGAGAACTAGTGAAAGATAGAAATCATGTTCCAATTATTAAGCAAATTAACGGTTATGCTTAATATAATGGGTTTTAGAGTTTTTTTAATTTATGGGTTTAGATAAATCAACGGAGGATATATTATAGATATTTGGGGTGAAAATAATCATCTTGTGAAAGTTAGATCACTAGTATATAAGATTGGAGTCATGTCTAGGCAAGAAAGAGGAGCTGGAAATTACTAAAATGCACCAAGTGGAATGGAACCCCATTAAACCACTTAATTGTGTCGATCAAGGCTGGGATTATATATCTATACCTCCCTCACATACACCTCCATACTTCACATAATTTACATCACTTAATTCCCACAAAAACCCTCTGCCCAAAACTCTTTCTCTCTCTTCCCCTTACACGCCATTTCTGGCGGTACAAGCAGAGGTAGGTTCTGCTTGTGTTTTCTGAAATTTTCTTCAATAACTCTAGCATGCAAGACCTGATCTTCATTATATACATATAGGAGCATACTGGGTAGCCAAGAAATCATTCGTTCAAGGTCAAGAAGCTCAAGAAAAAGAGACATCTTCCAAAACCAGAAAAACAGTAGGTATGTGGAATTGTTTGGGTAAATTGAAGTATTTTCCTTAAGTCAATCCTTATGAATTTTTGTGTGGATATAAATAGGTGTTTAAGGAATCCAAAGAAGTAAAAATCTCATCCAAGGGACAAGGAGAAGTCGAGTTATAACAATTACAAGATAAGGTATGCAAATTCAATCCCTTTTTGGAAGTTAAGTATTATGAAAACTATGGAATTATTTTGAGAACGAGATTGAGGATGAAATTGTGGTTGGAATGATTATTAGTTACTTCATTTTGATGATAATTAAGTATAGACCCTTGCATGTTGGGAAAACAAATGAAATGGGCTTCCTTCTTTTACACTAGAAAGGGTAAAATGTGGATTTATTCGGTTTTGTAAAGAATTGTGATCACTTGTATTTTGGGATGGATTTTTGTGTGACTAGGCAGTATGTTAGATGATATTAAGATGCTATATATATGTATGTTAATGGTTAAGAACATCCTTTATGATAGTATTAAAATTCTTACACTAAAGGTGTTGTTAAAAGCATTTTTCTTACTACGATCTCTATTAAGAACCCTATTAATGTTGTAAAAAGATTACATTGAAATCATTATAGGTTAATCTTAACAAGGAATGCTTAATTTCAATAATATATATTGATAGGAATTACTACATTATCTCATATTACGTTGGAAGTTTAGAAAAATCATCTTAAACCATGTTTTTAAGAACGAACTATACTCGGGTTTTCTATAACATCTTCAAGGGAGAGATTTCCTTATAACATTTAAAGATTTGAAGTAGGTTGGAAATGATCTTACTCATATTACTAAAATTATTTTTTTGGTGATCAATTTTCGTTCAAAAGAATTCTTCCTTATAAAGTCCGAAATCACATTTTTACCACATAGACCCAATTTGTTTTGTTTTTATGCTTGTTTGAGTTGAACTGTGTGGATTCCTAAACTTATTTTGCATCTCTAAAATCATGTAGCTACTTTCCTAAGTCATTAATCCATCCCTACCCGAACTTTGGACAAGTTTTTGCAACTCAAGATTGGAAACGAACTTCTACAAACTGTTTTAGTAAAGTGTGTTTGTTATTAGTGAATTTGAATCCGATTTTGCGTAGTGAAGAGGAGTGTGTGTAATATGTGTGAGGACATGTCCTATAAAAGCTTGCAAGCGAGGAAATAGTAGGAGTTTAACTCCGAATTGTGTGGAGGTTGCACTCTAATGCACCTAATTGTGTTATCTTCTTTCTACGCTCCAAAGTAAACGTTTTAAATTTGTGTTTGTATGTAGACATGGCTATAAACCTGTGAACATTCAGAATGTGTATTTTCACCATAGAGGTTATTTCCTTAACATAGAAATTTGCGAAATATTTTCGGAGTGTGATCACTCCATGTTTTTCAGCCACCATAATCTATTTTTCGGATTGATTTGCATACAAGTGTAAACTGATTTTGTTTGTTCTATGAACCTGTCTTGGTGGGGCAGACTCTTGTGCAGGGAAAAGCAAGCTCAGGTAGTCCGATGGAAGGGATGTAGTGAAGTCATGTCTCAACTATCATAGCAGATGCAAGCTTGAACATGATCATGTTTTGAGACTTACTTTTGTTTTATGAATACTGATTAAATTTACGTTAAAATCTTACTTTGGTTTGTAATAACTAACCTAATTTCATGTGTGATGAATGTCTAATTTAAGTGTAGCTCGTAGAGTCAATTCAGCCATATTAATGGGTTGACTCCAGCAGGTGACAGCCTCCGTAACGTTTGATTATGATATTGCTTCCGCTATTGCTAAAAGTATAGTTTTAATTAATATTTAACATAAGCTAGGACGGGGGCTGTTACATTATATCTATAAATATTGTCATTTGTAAGAAGTGAATACACTCAACTCATATACAATACTTTTCTGATAAATTCCTTTCAGTAACATTCCTTCTATATTTTTGTCACAACACATTGATAATTTTTCAATGTAAAAAGGATAACAAATAAGCTCTTCTTCTCCTAGGATGGTTTTTGCCTTTATGAACACTTTTGTCCCCACTTTAAATTATCATAGTATAGTCTTTTCACTTTGGTTTTTCCTTGCCCAAAAAGAAACCCCCTTCCCTATATCATCCTCTTCAAAAACCCCCTCGACCTTCCTCCTTAAGAGTCTGAGTTGATTTCAAATTACTAAGCACATTCGAAATCAAAGTTGTGGAAGATGTTCAGAAACCAGTACGATACCAACGTAACAACATGGAGTCCCGCTCGACGTCTGTTTCAGGTAGAATACGTCATGGAAGCAGTGAAGCAAGGTTCTGCTGCAATTGGCCTTCGATCTAAGACCCATGTGGTATTGGGTTGTGTTAACAAAGCCCAATCTGAACTTTCCTCTCATCAGCGTAAGATCTTCAAGGTTGATGACCATATTGGTGTGGCTATTGTTGGTCTTACTGCTGATGGTCGTGTTCTCTCAAGATATATGAGATCCGAATGCATCAACTATTCCTTCACTTACGAGTCTTCTCTCCCTGTTGGATGCATTGTTGTTCAACTTGCTGATAAGGCCCGGGTCTCCCTTCTCACTTTTCTTGATAATCATCTTCCAATTTCTTCGCTCTTTTCTTGGGCATATTCATGTGACTCTTAGGATAAGCCTTCGCTTCACTCGACTTAAAGGGACTTCCCCAAGGAAGACTAATGAACAACTTAAGGAAAGGAGATCAGCCTTAATCAAGAATCCCAAAGAATCCCAAGAATTCTTTCCAACCTCTCACCCAAAAGTGTATTGTGTAAGAGAATTGTGTTAACCTTAGAGAATGACGAATAGAATTGTGCATCTCGGTTGTGCCGAATTATCCTTTTCAAGTGAGTGGTTCTTATTTGCCACGGCATACCAATTAAATTCCCTTCATACTTGTTCATCTTTCTTTAGCCTCGAAAACTTGTTTTATTTCCAACATAAAATTTTCTTTAATTTGGAATACCAATACTATTTTACTTGTCTCTTTAATTTTCTAATGATGAAACCAACAAATCATATGTATAATATAACCTAAACAAGTATGTAGAAGCGATTGGAGTATGTAACACCCTTTATCTTTACTTTAATTTTTATAATCATGCTGCATGCATGCGTTGGGATTCTTTTTTGAGCGGCGTCTTTGACGTAATGAGGTTACGTGACTACTTACAATAGTTACAAGTTACGAGCATACACTAGAGCATGAAACAAGTCTCACATAATTTGTTTCCACCTTATAATCTTTACTTATTATTTCAAGCAAACTAAATTTTGATAAGTTAAGTTTAGGATTAATAATAAGTTCATATAAAATCATGAATTTAAGGTCAACATGTTTATAGCCAATCAGTATATAATAGTTACGTTATGGCCAATAAAGATTACCCAACTCAATGAACACTTTACACTTAGGTTCCGTTTGGTAGGGCGTAAAACGTTTTTCCGGAAAACGGTTTTCCTCTATTTTCAGTTTTACATTGTTTGGTTGGCAAAAGAATGTAAAACCATTTTCCCTTGGGGTAAAATTACTCTCCAAATGATGGATAACCATTTTCCCTTCAAAATGAAGGGAAAACTGTTTTCTTTATCTCTCTTGTACACTCATCTCACTACCTCCTTACTTTCCCTTTCATTTCATTATTTTCTTACATGGAACCAAACAACGGAAAACTAATTTAGGAAATGTGTTTTTCATTGTAAATTGTTTTCCATGAAAATCATTTTACACTAAAAATATTTTACGCCCTACCAAACGGAGCCTTAGTGGTAGAATCATGTTGTGAGCATTGGGTTCCCACGCATTGGAATTTCATTAAGTACAAGTATACAACTATGTTTCAATAACATCAGCTATGAAACTATCACATTGGTACAAGCTCCATAAATCAATAGTGTATAATAAGGACGTGGGCTCAAATCTCCTAGTGATCAATTGATCAAGCTATTATAAGCTCTTTTTTTTCCTTTGAGTGGAAGCTATAAGTTGTTTTTTTATCCATATGAGTTACGGAGGCAGTAAAAAGTACAAAGAAGAGGAAAGGGTGTAGGAACATAGATGCATAATGCGGAAAATCAAGTATCAAATACTTGTACATCTATCCCAAGATCATTGCAAAATTAGTAGGAATCAAACAATAGTATAGAATTATACCTTTGATGCGTATGTTCCTCTTGTCCACCAAACTTCTAGTGGAGATCACCTTAGAACGTCAAGCGCCGTTCCTCTAATGTTGGTCCACGAACAACACTTGGATCACCACGTATGCTAGTACGGAAGAGAGACAAACTCACTTGCTTTTGGTGGTGTATGAGGGCCGAAATATGGGGGAAAACTAGAGAGAAAAATCAGATTTTTCTTAAGAAGATGACACACAAAGATGATCAACTATGTAACTCCTAATACAAATATATAGGAGTGGTTACAAGTGAATTCATGAGGTTTTTATTGGCCTCATAATTACATTATGAGCCTAATAAACTCATAAGTTACACATCTTTTCCATCCACCATAAAACCGTCCAACCCATTTCACAAATGGGTTTGGATATTATCCAAGTGTTATTACTTGTGTGACCTCATAGGACCAATAATACTAGTAGTTGGCCCTAATCATATTAGTCCAACAAACCACAATTAGCTTCTAGCAAAATGTTGTGATCATCTAATATTATTGAATATATTATCTCCATAACTTATCCTAATATTATTTAGTTTATTACACTTGATCGAGGACAAAATCCTTCAATCTCCCACTTGTCTAAGAACAAGTGTGTAACCTTCAAACTCCTTAAGTCGCTTAATGTCTAACTTGATGATATGATAACATCATATGTTCATCATACCAATATTCAAGTCGTTCCTTGAAATCTGAGTTCGAACTGTCGAAACAAATGATTAACTTCTTAATCCATTTGAGCACGGCCATGCATTTTCAGTTCTCACTCTTCAAGAGGCCAAGACACCAATCCTAACTCTTAGGAGGACTTATCCAATCTTGTATGACCAAAGCTCCCACTCAATTCATAGCAGTTCCGATCGCTGCTTTTATAACCTCCTTTTACGGCACGGCGTTTTGCAGCGTCAGAATACTAATCCTTAAGTAAGAACAGTTTCATACTCATGTCAAAGGAATCCACTAAATATATTAATAAGAGTCTCATAAACCTTTTAGAGAACTCCCACTAGGTCTGCCCAGCGTGTATCAACTATACAAGCCTATGCAAATGACTAGACATCTCCATGTCCCTATAGCCCATGAAACTGCGCTATCAATCAACTTGCAATCTAGTCCATGAAATTGAATCATTTACGTTCAACTTAATGATTCGAACTAGGGACTAAGGTATATTATAACTCCTGTTCACTGGATAGAGTTCCATTTGTCAAATCACGTATTTGACAATTCTATCAAAAGTTATAAAATACTTTGAACGTTTTATTTAATACTAAACCAAGATTAAATAAGAACAAAACTTTATTGATAAACATAAACATAACATATCAAAGCGAGTAATTATAACTGTGAACTAATTAAAAGTAAATAGTACACAATTAAACCCCCCTCTCCTATATGCTTAAGCCCTATAGCCCTAGTATGACTCTCATGCTTGGGCTGTGGCAAAGGTTTAGTCAAAGGATCAGCGACATTGCTATCCGTATGAACCTTGCAAACTATTACATCCTTTCTCTCAACGATTTCTCGAATGAGATGAAACTTTCTAAGTACATGTTTACATCTTTGATGTGATCTTGGTTCCTTAGACTGAGCTATGGCACCATTGTTATCACAATGTAAAACAATACCATCTCCAACACTAGGCACTACTCCTAGCTCCAGAATGAACTTCTTCATCCAAACGGCTTCCTTTGCTGCATCTGCGCGACAATGTACTCAGCTTCTGTTGTAGAATCAGGCAAGTGCTTTGCTTTGAACTTTTCCAGCTCACGCCCCTCCATTTAGACAAAAGATGAAACCAGATTGGGATCGGAAATCATCTTTGTCAGTTTGGAAGCTCGATCTGTGTAACCCTCAACAATTAACTTACTTTCACCTCCATACACTAAGAAATTATCCTTAGTCCTTCTCAAGTACTTTAGGATATTCTTAGCTGCACTCCAGTGTGCGTCACCTGGATTTGATTGGAATCTGCTACACATGCTCAAGGCATATGAAACATCTGGGCGAGTACAAATCATGGAGTACATAATGGACCCTATAGCTGACGCATAAGGAACATTACTCATTCGCTTAATCTCATCAAGGCCCAGAAGGACACTGAGTCTTGCTAAGCGACACTCCATGTTGCATGGGTAGGAAGCCTCTCTTAGAGTTTTCCATGTTGAACTTAGTGACGATCTTATCTATATAAGTTCGTTGGCTAAGTCCGATCATCCTCTTAGACCTATCCCTATAGATCTTGATCCCCAAAATGTACTCAGCGTTTCCAAGGTCTTTCATAGAAAAACAACTTTTTAACCATTCCTTGACTGACTCAAGCATGGGAATGTCGTTTCCTATGAGAAGTATGTCATCTACATACAAGACCAAGAAGACTATGTTACTCCCACTTTCCTTCTTGTAAACACAAGACTCTTCTCCGTTTTTGAGAAAACCAAATTGTTTGATTGTCTCATCAAAACGAAGATTCCAACTCCGAGATGCTTGCTTCAATCCATAAATGGATTTTATAAGCTTACATACGCTCCTAGGATTTTCTGGATCCACAAAACCCTTCGGCTGTGTCATATACACATCCTCTTTCAAGAACCCATTCAAGAAAGCGGTTTTGACATCCATTTGCCAAATCTCGTAATCATAAAGGCGGCGATCGCTAGGAGTATCCGAACGGATTTAAGCATGGCTACCGGTGAAAAGGTTTCGTCATAGTCTATACCATGAACTTGCTTGAACCCTTTTGCAACCAACCTTGCTTTGTAAATGAAATACCATCCTTGTCTGTTTTCACTTTGAAAACCCATTTGCAACCAATAGGTGTACCCATCGGGCAAATCTACCAAGTCCCATACTTGATTTTCAGACATGGATGCCATTTCGGACCTCATGGCTTCAAGCCATTTTTCGGAGTCTTCACTCATCAAAGCTTGCTTGTAAGTAGTAGGTTCCTCAAATTCTAAAATCATTATCTCAGAATTTTCGGTTAACAAGAAATCAACAAACCTCTTGGTTGGTATTCTTGTTCTACTAGACTTACGTCAGGAGAAACTTTCTTCTCAACAATTTGAGAATTTTCGCACGAATTAGATTCGAGTGGGAACAGTAGGAGGTTCGTGTACGGGATGCACGTCCTCCAACACTTGGTCAGTTATGGGAGAAGATTCCTCCAAAGGAGGAACTACTTCAAGCCCAACATCTGGCTCTTGTGTCGTTGTCTCTAACATAGGATGAACTATGTCCATTTGTTGCTCTTCTCGAACTTCTTCGAGAAATACATTACTCCCACTTGCCTTTTTGGAAATAAAATCTTTTTCCAAAAAGACACCACGACGAGCAACAAACACTTTGCCCTCAGTGCGATTGTAGAAGTAATAGCCCTTGGTTTCCTTGGGATAACCCACAAAGAAACACTTATCTGATTTGGGGCGAGTTTTCTGAAAGTAAACGCTTTACATAAACCTCACATCCCCAAATACGTAGAAAAGACAAGTTTGGAACTTTTCCACTCCATATCTCATATGGTGTCTTATCTACTGCCTTTGATGGAGTTCTATTAAGTGTGAAAGTAGCAGTTTCGAGAGCATATCCCAGAAGGATATCGAAAGATCAGCAAAACTCATCATAGACCGAACCATATCAAGTAGAGTTCGGTTCCTCCTTTCGAAACACCATTCAACTGAGGTGTTCCAGGGGAGTAGTTGTGAAAGAATTCCACAACTCTTCAAATGATCACTAAACTCTTGGCTCAAATATTCACCACCACGATCGGATCGCAGTGCTTTGATTGTTTTGCCAAGCTGGTTTTGGACTTCATTCTGGAATTCTTTGAACTTTTCAAATGATTCCGACTTATGCTTCATTAAATAGACATATCCATATCTACTTAAATCGTCCGTAAAAGTAATGAAGTATCCAAACCCTCCCCTAGCTTTTGTGCTCATTGGTCCACATACATCAGTATGTATTAGGCCCAATAGATCACTGGCTCTTTCACCCTTTCCAGTAAAAGGTGACTTTGTCATTTTACCCATTAAACATGATTCACACACATCAAATGGCTCAAAGTCAAAGATGTTAGAAGTCCATCTTTATGCAACTTCTGAATGCGTTTCGCGTTTATGTGTCCTAAACGACAATGCCATAAGTAAGTAGGATTAGTATCGCTTGATCTATGTTTTTTGCTGTCTATGTTAAGGACATCTTTGTCTAAGTCTAGGTAATATAGACCATTAGACCTCTTAGCAGTGGCATAAACATTGAATTCAAATAAACAGAGAAACAACCTTTCTCAATTGTAAATGAAAACCCTTCATTATCCAAAACAGGAATAGAAATAATGTTTTTGGTAATAGCAGGAACATAATAACAATTATTAAGCTCTAATATTAATCCAGAAGGCAAAGGTAGACTATAAGTCCCAACTGCAACGGCTGCAACTCTTGCACCATTTCCAACTCGCAGTTCCACCTCTCCTTTAGCCAAGTTCTACTCCTTCTTAGTCCCTGCACATTCGAAGTAATGTGAGAAACACAACCGGTATCAAATACCCAAGAAGTAGAGGTTGCTAAATTAATGTCAATGACATAGATACCTGAAGAAGAAGCCCAGACTTCTTATCCTTCAAGTACTTTGGGCAGTTACGCTTCCAATGACCTATTTGATCACAATAGAAGCACTTGGCATTTGCGGCCACCTTTGGCTTTGCCTTTGCCTGTGGCTTAATAGCAGTCTTAGTGGCAACTTGCTTGCCCTTATCTTGCTTTTTCTTGCCAGCCCATTCCTTCTTAAAACCCTTTTCCTTTTGAACCATAAGAACTTCCTTCTTAGGTGCAATAGTGATGTTTTGCTCGGCAGTCATGAGCATCCCATGCAACTCAGCAAGGGTTTTCGACACCCGTTCATATTGAAATTCAATCGAAACGTATTGAACCCCTTATGAAGTGAGTGCAGAATGATGTCAGTAGCCAACTCTTGGCTATAAGGAAAGCCCAACCTCTCCATGGCCTCGAAAAACCGATCATTTCGAAGACATGAGTGGCGACCGGCTTGCCTTCGACTAACGAACACTCAAGAATAGCCTTGTGAGTTTCATACCTCTCTATCCGAGCTTGTTGTTGAAACATGTTTTTAACTGTCGGATAATGCTATAGGCATCCAAGCTTGCAAACCTCTTTTGAAGGCTTGGTTCCATAGCCGCTAGCATAGGGCAAGTAATAATTACTGACCTTTCTGCAACGACCTTATGGGCCTCTTTCTCAGCATCAGTAGAGGTAGTAGTTAAAACTGGGATCGGGGTTTCAAGAACATTCTTAGTTTCCTTTCCCAATCAAGGAAGTTGTTCCCGTTCAATTTATCCTTCTCAAGGATTGAACGTAAGTTAAAAGGTGAATTATTGTTGTTACCAGACATGATATCTACATAGAAGATGCAAAAAGTATAAGTATGTTTATCATAATAGCTTTTAACAAATTTTAAACACTTTAAAATAAAAGCTATGCACTTGACCAATTTTAACGTGTCCCCTTTTTGAATCAAGTGGTTCTAAGATCCTATCAAACATGATTTATAAGTGGACTTTGGCCTCAACTTAAAACCAAGTTTAAAAGGTAAGTAAACTCCTTTACTAATTACAACATTTGTAATTCTTAGTTAATGGGTGTTTGCTAAGGTGATTACTCCCAGGTAAGGAAGTTACCCACAACGTTGGGGAGAGCCTTCCTAATCCTAGACAGAGCTTGTCACCCAAACACAAAACCCAAAAACTTTGCTACAAAATCCAAAACCGTTTTGATGATTTTGTTGGGCCAAACCAAACTAAACTTGCAAATTTCGGAAATTTACTCTACTTAGCCCAAGATTGAAAGTACACTCTGCTTTGGCAGAACCTATTACTAACGATCAAGTTTTAGTAGGTGTTTATTTGGAATAGCAAAAACCCAATATTTTATTTAAGGGACCTAAGTAAAATTATTGTTGATTTAATTACTAGTGAACATTTAAATAATTAAATCACAAGCATAATAAACTTAGAAAGCATTTAAAAACAACATTTAAATGCATAAAATAAAAAAAAAATGATCCTAGTATGTCCCCTAAACCTAAAGACTACTCTTTAAGGCTCCCTTGTTGAATCACCATGGATCTCCATCCTTGTGCTTCATAGGATAAGATTGAATCACCATTCTTCTTATTACTACTTGAATAAATATTTTTGAAATTATAAACTAAAATATTACAAAAATACCAACGATGCGTAGATCGTATTTAGATTACAAAAATACATTAACGATACGCGATCGTATTTTCTATCCAAGTTTTGGGCCATACTAGTCACCGCATGCATTCATATTATCATATATATATATATATATATATATATTATAATATATATATATATATATATATATATATATAATATTATATATAATATATATAACATGCATTTTAATCAACTATTAAGAATAAATTATCATGTTTTAACAACTTTAAAACATAATAATGCCATGAAGATTTAATCACACATTAAATCCTATGGTTGGTACCTTAAGACAAAATTTAATCATATTAGAATTTCGTCTCACAAAGGCTTTAAGATATTGATCTAACAAATTTAATCATATTAAACATAAAGAAAAATTAAAGCAATTGTAGGCACCACATATAATTTAATCATATTAAAAAAAAACTTAACATGATGACTAACCACATAAAAAAGGCATGGAAGAATTAATCAACTATTAATACTAACAAGTAACAACCTAAAATGTAATTAACATCATAAAAGAAAATAATAATAATAGTAGTTACTAACTCCTTAGTAACCCCTTTTAAAATTAACTATCATTATATAACTAAAAATTAAAGCTCATTATTTTAATTCAATTATGACTTAAATATAAAATTAATCACCATTAATTAATTTAATTTGCAATATTGGAATATAATCAAAAACAAAACAAAAAAGGAAAGCAGGCTGCCAAGGCAGCAGTGTACACTGCCACCTCAGCGCCGCCACCACCGCGACCACCAGCAACGACCGCGCGCAACAGGTCCGGTCACCACCGACGGTGTTGGTAGCCACGGCACTGCGCGACAGCACCAACCTGCGCGGCAGCAGCAACCTGCGCGGCAGCAGCGCACGCCCAGTCGCACGAAGCAACCCGCGCGCTACCACCATGCCGGCCACAGTCCGGCGGCGCCTCTGCCACCATTGCGGTCGAATTCTGGCGATCCTTCCCCTTTCCCATTCAATTATCAACAACCCTTGTGCATAATTTAATGGAAGTTACAACAAATTGATTTGGGGAAAAAATTAGGGTTTATATTATTTTTGTTTTTTTTTTCTTAAAAAAAACATAAACTAACACACAAAATCTGATATTTTGTGATGTGAGATTTCAATTTTGAGTATAATATATATTTATGTACACATAAAAATCCAATTTTAATGTTTCCAATCAATTACCATCATAATATCAATTATGCAAATAAATTTATATATAAAGCCCTCCCTTAACTGAATTAAAAAATGAAATAAAACATGCATCAACATGATCATATTAATCTATGCAATAGGCTAACTGATACCACTGTAGGAACTTAGATGCATAATGTTGAAAATCAAGTATCAAATACTTGTACATCTATCCCAAGATCATTGCATAAATTAGTATGAATCAAACAATAGTATGGAATTATACCTTTGATGCGTATGTTCCTCTTGTCCACCAAACTTCTAGTGGAGATCACCTTAGAACGTCAAGCGCCGTTCCTCTAATGTTGGTCCACGAACAACACTTGGATCACCACGTATGCTAGTACGGAAGAGAGACAAACTCACTT
Organism: Beta vulgaris subsp. vulgaris; assembly: GCF_026745355.1. Lineage (NCBI taxonomy): Eukaryota > Viridiplantae > Streptophyta > Magnoliopsida > Caryophyllales > Amaranthaceae > Beta > Beta vulgaris. The sequence goes on along the minus strand of NC_079210.1, from coordinate 23,228,366 downwards.
GCTTTTGGTGGTGTATGAGGGCCGAAATATGGGGAGGAAAACTAGAGAGAAAAATCAGATTTTTCTCTTAAGAAGATGACACACACAAAGATAATCAACTATGTAACTCCTAATACAAAATATATAGGAGTGGTTACAAGTGAACTTCATGAGGTTTTATTGGCCTCATAATGTGATACATTATGAGCCTAATAAACTCATAAGTTACACATCTTTTCCATCCACCATAAAACCGTCCAACCCATTTCACAAATGGGTTTGGATATTATCCAAGTGTTATTACTTGTGTGATCTCATAGGACCCAATAATACTAGTAGTTGGCCCTAATCATATTAGTCCAACAAACCACAATTAGCTTATAGCAAAACGTTGTGATCATCTAATATTATTGAATATATTATCTCCATAACTTATCCTAATATTATTTAGTTTATTACACTTGATCGAGGACAAAATCCTTCAAAGAGAATTCAAACCTGTAACCTATCGTTCACAGCACTTCAATCTTAACCACTAGGCCAAGACATCCTTGGTAGCTATAAGCTTTCTTAATTGTTCTTTTTGGTTTTATTAAATTCCTTTCATCCCACTTGGCTATAATAGAACAAGTCAAGGTAAGTTATATTAAATTGAATTATACTTTATATATTAAGAAAAATTATAAGTTAGGTTATTCAAGATAATAATTAATCTTTTAGAATCCGACATGTATGTTTATCATCTATCCTTAGCAAATCGAACCAACATATAACAAAGTTATGATGTTGATTACTCTATAACGTACGAAGTAAGAAAATGCTATTATTGTACTAACAGATTGAACCTCAAGAAAATGATATAGAACTTTTAGAGTTATGATGAAATCACTTCAAATATACACAATACTTTAAGAAGAGAGACAGAGAGATTCTTGTTAGGCAGTTAAGAAACAAGCTAAGACAAGAGAGTGATCAAATTATCTCAGAAAATGACCTATTGTGAAAACTTCAAAAAGTATTTTTGCTCACATTAGCCATACGTAGCTTTGAACTGTAAGAGCACCCTTACTCACATGAAAAATAAGATCAAGTCATCAATCTTAAAAAAAAAGTCTCTTAATGGTGATTGAGAATAATATTGTGGGATGAGTGGGGATGATTGGGGGAAAAAATGAATTGGGTGAGTGAAAACTTGATTAGGCGTGAGAGTGGGATCCACCGCCTGATCTGACGAAAAATAATTTTTTTTGGCTTTCCTCAGCCGAAACTACGCGTTTTGGCTAGAGTTATGACGCGTGTGTCATATTTTTTGACACGCAAATTCTGACAGTTGAGAGAAATAATACAATTATAAATATTAAAAATGCAATATCTTAAAAAATACAAAGCGAAAAAAAATTACCAATGACTCTATTTTTCATAGATCTACAATTAGAGACCCATTTTGTAATATATTTTGGATAAAAAAAATTTCTAGTTATTTACTACTTCCTCCGTTTCTAAATAAGTGCAACATTTGCATAGTGTTTACTATTCACATTTTAAACTTTAATTAGCTTTGGTGATTTAGGATTTAGGAAAAGCATAGTCATGTGGGGTCTTGTTAGATTCGTCTGGATGTGAATTTTTTTAATATCAACTTTTTATAATTTTTACTTATTGATAATTGAAGATATTAATGGTTGAAATATTGCATTGGCAAACGTGAAAACAAGAAGTGTTGCACTTATTTAGAAACGGAGGAAATATTTTTTTATAATTTTGCTTATTTTATATGAAATATTTTCCACTTTTACACTTTAATTTTTTTTTTGTGCATTTAATTTAGTTAATGCTAAAAACGTTAATGATGTATGTTCATACTTGATGCACCGTCTGCACATACTACATTCACTCCTTGAAATTGAAGCATGAAAAAAGGATGTCTTCTTCCCAATAGATAGTAAAAAAAACGTAGTGTAACTTCCTTTACCCTAACCAGAACCTCACTCGTCTATGAGAATTTTTTATGTTTTTGATCTATTTAGACAAATAGCTCGCTTCCGTTAGTAATTATGAAAGTAATACACTAAAAAATTTGGGTCATTCATAGGTCTTGTTGACAGCTTTTGATTTTCTATTATAGGCTCAAAGGTGTAAAGATATATCAGGTGAAACTATAAATAACTAGTTCGATTTTCAAAATTTTAATCCAACTCTTACAAATAGATAAAATATTTTTAATTACCTAGCAGAATTTGACTTCTTTTCGCTAGCTAGACTATGCAAAATGTACGACAGAGAACAACTCGATGCATGATCACCTGGATCACTCACTAATTATTCTATTAAACTAGTATTTTAGCCCTATCGTTCGGACGATGCCCCAAGTTAATTACAATTATCAAATATATTATTATTCATAAATTTCATAATTGAGTTTATTAGCTTTTTCTAATATTTTGTCTAGTGCAAAATTGGAAAATGGACGCTAAGTCATGATCAATTGTTTTTAAAAAAACTTTTAAGGAGTTGGAGATAAAAATAACAATTTCAATGGAATTAGGATACGAGAATGTTATTACAACATTACTTAACAAAAGTGTTAGAGATTAAATGGCTCGTCTATGACTTCAAAATTACATATAATTATAAGACTTTATTATGGTTTATTTTGAAACATTAAGCATTCAAATTGTACTGGCTTAGCGGTTAAACTCTCACATTTTCATTTCAACAGTCATGTGTATGAATCCTAGTAAACAAACATGTGTATTAGACTCTTAAAAAGAGTGTCATGTACCGTTCCTTTAATAAAAACGCCTTTTAATATTTTTTATAGATAGTGTTGGTGCAAAATCAGTTGGTTGACTTTGCAAACAAGTCAATGCGCACCCAATAGTTAGATACTGAGCGCCGTATGAGTCTTAGTCCATGGGGGTTACCGATTTTAATTGGATAAAACTTTGCTAACGTACTTTGTTGTAATCTAATTGATTAAACTAAAACGCCTAATTAATTCAGGCGAAAAACATTAAATAGAACAAGACTCGCAATAATTAATCTATTAATTAGAGCCAAGTAATTCCATTAAATCACAAACTTCTATAATAACTTTTTATAACACACATGAGGATAATCTAGGCTAGACAATTAAAGGGGAAACACAAAGATGATTACCTTCATGAGTTCCGGTTAAAACTGGAGATGAACAAACTCGTCACTTAGTACATGCTCTAGATCTAAGAACTAAACTATAAGCTAAGGTTACACTAGAAAGAAAGTTGCAACGTTGTTGTGTGTTGTGTTTGTTGTCTTTTACTTGATCCTTTTACTCGTATCTATATGCCAACCTGATACGCAACTCCTATGCATCTTTGGAGGGGAAATGATTTGAAGCATCAATGATTCAAATCATAACTGCCTTTTCTGGCGCTGGAATGACAACGTTCAAATACTCACATAGTTTGCCCCATGATCAGTTTGTTGATTGCCCATGTCCTCATCATCGTTTGACCTCCATCTCCTAAACATTTCATTTGGTTCTTTACTTCTGTTGACTTTCTTTTATGGCTTTTGGTCCTTGACTTCTGTTGACTTTCTTTCATGGGCTTTCTAATATGATTGGGCTCCTATATTAACATAAATATTAAACCCTTTGAGACCTAATACAACGTATCATAATAAATACTTAATCATCATCTAAAAATGATCGTAACAGATAGGAAGCTAGATTCTTATGAAAGCTATACCTCACCTTTTGTTTGTCCTTCATGAGACAAACGATCTTAATTGATGAAAGATATATTTTATCACTCGTGGATGGTGAACCAGTGAACCACAATCTATACCCTACGAATATTCTGCTGGTGGTTAGTAAACTACAAAGATTATGCCCTTAAAATCTAAAGGAGACGCCCCAAAATTAGCATGTTTTGATGTTTACAACCATCGATAGAGGCAACAGATACCTGGGATTCTGAGCCATAACATAGACCACGTAAATAAGCCACGTACATGGAATCCAACCAAAATATGCCTTAGATTCTGGTGGTCCATGCAATTCATGAATCTCTTACTCAGATCTATATCTACCATATCTTAGTTAATACTTTATTTTTTTTTTAACACAAAACGAGGAATATATATATTACTTAATATAGCACATTACAATAACCTTCCTTCGTACAAGCTGCAAAATAAGCAAAATAAATAGACTACAGCTTGTCATCCAAAACACCATCAGTATCTTCATACATATCAACACTAAGAAGCTGAAAATATCTACGCCATTGGATTCACTAGTTCCTGCATGTATTCCTTCATTACACATGGTGGTGGGGCTGTGTGCGTAGTTTTATCAACCTCCATGGCCATTCCAAATCTAGCTAATTTATGAGCAACCATATTAGCATCTCTTTTTGCATGGAGAAAGATCACTACCCAGTTGGTTTTGATAAGCTTAACGATATCGCAAATTATTGCACTTAGCTGATGATGAGGCTGATGTTCCGCCCTGTCCAGCATGATCTTTAGTGCTTGAGCATCCGTCTCGATCTCCAGCCGTGAAATATTATGATCCTTTGCCATAGAAAGCCCTTCCCTGATGGTAATGAGCTCCGCTGCTGCCGGATTGACTGCCCGAAACTTAATGGAGAAGCCCATAAACCAAGAACCATCTGTTCGCCTAATCACCCCTCCACCACTAGCCTTATCATTTGCTCTCCAGGATCCATCAGTGTTGAGTTTAAGATATCCATGAACCGGAGGTTTCCATATTGTAATTCGCTGCACATTCGGGGCTACTTTGTCTTGATTCTGAAAAGCATTTTTGTTGTGGAGATAATCAAGGAAGAAATGATTAAATTGAGATGAGGATCTTGCCATTGCTCTTTCAAATACCATCTTGTTTCGGTTCTTCCAAATGTGCCATAGAGCTATTACAAACATTTGTAACCATTCCAAGGATTGGTCAAGATTGAAATTTATCCAATCTTCCCAATCATTGTTGAAAAAACAATGAATATCTATAGCCCTAGCTAAATGGCAGTTTTGAAATATTTTTTTTCCAAAGAAGATTTGCATGCAAACAGTTTCTAAATAGATGGAGGTGTGTTTCGGTAGCAAGAAGACAACATTGACAAGTTGTATCAAAAGCATGAATTCTTTTCTGAAGATTAACAGCAGTTGGTAAAATTTCATGCACTACATTCCAAAAAAGCATTCTATATTTAAAAGGAATTTCAATCCTCCAAAGTTTAGACCATTTTTTAAGAGATTGAATTCTTCGAGAGTTTGAGGGATTAAGATTTCTATAAGCAGTTTTAATCGAAAACTCCCCATCAGTGGTGAAGAGCCACCTTAAGCCATCCTTAACCTCATCAAATTTAGTTAATGGAATTGCACAGATTTCGTCCACAATCTCCTGAGGAAGCAAGTTAGCTATATGAGTAATATTCCATTCCTTATTATGAATGATGTGAGCTACTCGCCAATGCGCTATGTCTTCAGGAATCACTAGGTCCTTGAGCTTATATAGAGGTTCTTTACCCACCCAATGATGGAACCAAAGAGAAATGTCCTCTCCATTACCGACATTTAAAATTAAGCCCTGCCTAAGCAGATCCCTCCCTTTAAGAATGTCCCGCCAGATAGTGGAGTGCGAAACATTAGGAATGACATCCATAAAGTTAGAACCTTTACAATATTTACTTTTTAGAATTCGAACCCAAAGCTTCGAAGGTTGCGTCAAAAAGGTCCAACCTAACTTAGCCATAAAACAAAGATTCCAATGTCTAAGATCCCTAATACCAAGTCCTCCTTCTATCATTGGTTTACACACTTGGTCCCAAGAAGTTCGAGAGATGTAGTGACGTTGACCTACTTTATTCCAAAGGAATCGTTTAACATTTTTCTGAATATCATTTAGAACCCCTATTGGCAATATATTAGTCTGCATAACGTGCAATGGATAGGAGTTCAAAACTGATTTAATAAGCGTACATCTACCAGCCATGTTTAATAATTTTGCTTGCCAGCCTCTAATCCTATCTGTGGTCTTATCAAGCAAATCCAAATAATCTGACTTTTTAAGCTAATTTGGTGAAATGTGAACTCCTAAGTATTTCCCAAAATCCGAAGAGATAGCCAAACCACTAAAAGAAGATAGAGATTGACGAACATTATGATCAAGTTTTTTCGGAACAATAATAGTAGATTTGAGCCTATTGAGAAACAAACCTGATTGCATACCAAAATCATTAAGAACCTCCATCATTAAATCTAGGTTAGCACAGGAAGCTTGCCCAAATAAGAAGACATCGTCAGCATAAAATAAGTGAGATAAGCCAATATCTTTGGTTATCATTAGGGGCTTCCACAACTTTAAATCAAGTTTCTGCTGAATAAGTAAGGAGAGTCGTTCCATACATAAAACAAAAATATATGGAGACAACGGATCACCTTGCCTTATTCCTCTTGAAGGTTTGAATTCCTGAGTTATCTCACCATTCCAAAGGACAGAAATGGAAGGAGTGGTGATAACACTCATGATGGTCGCAACCAATTTTTTTGGGAATTTAAACCCAATGAGCGTTTCCCTAATAAAAGACCATTCTAAACAATCAAACGCTTTAGTAAGGTCAATTTTCAGGGCCATAATACTTTTTTTCCGTTTAATTCGTTTAAACAAGTGAGCAACCTCTTTTAGAATGATGATATTTTCGTCTATAGTTCGACCTTTAACAAAACTGGTTTGCAGGGGACTAGTCAGGTTTACCATAAATGGTCTTAGGCGCATCGCAATGGTTTTAGTTAAAATTTTCAGGATGGTGTTACACAAACCAATAGGCCTAAAATCATTGATGGTAATTGGAGCAGTTTTTTTCGGAATCAAGCAAATGAAAGATTTGTTTATATTCTCAGGGATGAAACCATTAGTGAGACATTTATTAACAAAATCAGTAATGGAGTGATGAAGATCAGCCCAACATTGTTGATAAAAAACCGGTTGAATACCATCAGGACCAGGGCTCTTGATGGGAGACATGGATTTAACGACAATGTTTAATTCCTCCATCAAAACAGGAGAGGCTAAAGATAAAGCTTCCTCAGTTGATAAGGTCATTAAAGGATTAAAGGAACAATTCAACAAAGAAAAGGAATGATTAGTAGATAGAATATTCCTAAAAGTTAAACGAGCTAAATCTTTTAAAACCCGATCATCAAACTCCCAATCTCCATTTAAATTTTGTAGTGCATGGATTTTACCTTTTGATTTTTTTATTTTAGCAATGACATGGAAGTAGCGAGTGTTAAGGTCACCATTTCGTCTCCAGTCAAATCCGGCTTTTTGGGCCCAAATTCTTTTTTCAACAAGATGAATGTGGTTAAGATCATTCAAAAGTTGTTTTTCAAGATTTAAAAGGAAGGAAGAATTACGAAAAGCCAAAACCTTTTGAATGCCATTTAACCTAGCATAGATTCGATTTTTCTGCATAGATAGATTGCCAAAAACATGAAGATCCCAATATTTAATATTTGCGAGAAATTTATCACGACCTTCAAGAAAGTCTACAGCAGGGTTAGTCCAATTATCAACAAAAAACTTTTTAAAATCAGAATGAGCCAACATACTTCTTTGCAGCGAAAAGGAAAAACTTTTTGATGACATGAAGGAGAAAGGTTAAGATTAACACAAAGAGGACAGTGATCTGAATGAGTTCGAGGAAGATGACTGACCTGGGTTCTCGGAAATTTCGAGATCCATGTGTGGTTTGCTAAAGCTCGATCTAATCTCTCACGAATAAGAGCAGCCCCTTCTCTTGCATTAGTCCATGTAAATGGGTTTCAATCAAATCCAAGATCCACAAGACAAGCAGCGTCCATGAAAGAGTTCAAAGCATTACACTGAGAGCTACGAAAAGCCCTACCCCCCGACTTTTCAGTTTGGCTCCTAACCTCATTAAGATCACCAACAACCATCCACGGAGTTTGATCAGGGGGAAGATTTTGTTCCATGTTTTTCCGTAACTCATGCCTTTCTCTCGCCGTACATGGGGCATGGATTCCAGTGAGAAGAACTTCAGGATGTTTAGGGCTGAATTTAAAAAGTGAATGAAAATAGTAGGGGGAAACCTCACTCCAGCTCACTAATTCAATGGATTTTTTCCACATAAGCCAAATACCACCTTTCAAACCATGCGGAGGAATAGCTTTAAAATCATCAAACCCTAGCAATCTTGTGACTTGTCGAGCACGACATTCCTCCACCTTAGTCTCGAAAATGATAAAAATAGAAGGTTTGTTCAGCCTAACAACATCCCATGCATGTGGTACGAATGTATTATTCGAGGCTCCTCGGACGTTCCAAATAATAATCTTCATCTTTAGATTCGGAAGGATTTTCGGTTTTCCAGGAGCACTATTCAGCACTTCCTTCCCTTTCCGTGATGGTTGAGGGAGATACTCTTCCCAATCCTTCCATATTTGTGACATGCCCAGGCTCCAGGTATCCATTAGACTGATCGGACTTATCATGGCATTTATCTCCAATTTCTCCTTCACAAACAGCGAGTGACGAGATTCTAGTTGAATTCCGACCACCTCCCTTTGGATGTAAAACATTACAATATTGAATTTGGTCGACTCTAGATCGAGTCCGTGGCTTTTTAATAGCAAGGGAAAAGTCGGAATGTTTGAGGGAGGGGTGGATGAGATTTGAACATGTAACTTTTAAGTCACGCTAGCTCTGATAATATGTAAAAAGATTAACTCAACTAAAAACTTAAGCTGATGATTATAGTCTCGTGAATAGTTTTATACAGTATCACCAACAAGTTAATTCAATGTTATATCGTCTTTTAATGGTATTATGACAGTTGATAACAATGTAAACCTAACATCGCAAGATTATGTTTAACAATGGTGTTGGGTGACGCTGCATACGAGATATAACCAAGTGATATGATGCTCAATTCTCAATTGCTTAATAAGCAAAATCCATGAAACTTTTGAAAGTATTATTACAAGTAGATATTTTACTAGAACACATAGAAATAAGAAGAAAAAAAAGCGTCTCTATAACTTAATTACAAGTGGATGGAGCCAACAAAAACTTGCATTCAAAGGGTATACTTTAGTATATACTCTTTCAATCTAATATTAATAGTCACATAAATTATTTTAATATCCTTTAAAGTTTAGTAATTATTGTGGACGTTATTTTACTTAATTGGTAAAGTTTTGGGGATGATAATCAAGATTTGAAAATCGAATATCGTCTACATCGATGCAATTAGTCGTTCTCTAATATGGTAATTATCTAGTAATTAATGTCATAGTTGCAAGTCCAAAAGTCCAGTAATGACTCAAACACGCCATAGTTTCCGATTTAAATCATAGTCTGACATATATATGCCGAAATTTCTTATATTAATTTTCATCTTAAATATATTTCATGTTTTGTTATAACATATAAGTTCCCACTGACCTCTTCAAATTTGAATCAAAATAACTTTCATTTTCAATTAGTTACAACGAAAGTGATCTTTCTATACTAATTATGTAATTTGTGCTATCTACGTACATACTACTTTATTGAGTAAGTAGTGTTCAAAGAACTAGACATTTACTATATTGAATAAGAAGTGAGATTTTTTTTTCTCTATTTAGGTCCCATTAATACGAGGTCTAGTTGAAGTTCAATAAATCCAACGAAAGATATATGGTCATGTAAATATAAATGGTAGAACGAGAAGACTTATTTTTATTTTGAAAAAAGTACTCCATTTATTAAAACAATTTCTTAATTAGAATATTGACATTATTCACAATTAGAGAGAATATTCTAATTTTTTTCTCAATATGATTTTTTCTAATATGTAACGAAAGATATTTAAGACCAAAAAATACATTAGCAATCGTGTACAATTAAAGTAGGAAAGAAAATACAAAAAGTCGGGTAATTAGTAAAAGTGTGGCCAAAGGTGGTAAAAATAAAATTTTCATTAGTAAATTAAAACTAATTTTCTTTCATACGAATTCATCATAAACAATCAAATACAATTGGTCTCAACACGTATGTCTCATATGTTAAATACATATATTGATTTGGTACACGAAAAACGCACATGCATGCAAAATAATCTGCAAGTTGAACTAACAATAATATTTGACATTCAATCAACAGACAAATAGTACTATAATTACTTGTTACTCCTTCGTTTCATTTTAATTGTTACACTTTGATATTTTACACTATTCACAAATTTCACTTTGATCATAATTTGTGATTTATACGCGGATGAAACTATAGTCATGTAGGATCTTAGCTTGTTAGATTCATCATAACATGTATTTTATTAATACGTACTTTTTATAAATTTTACAAATACAAAATCACATATTTATGTCTTCAAAATTTTGCATTGGCATGCGTGAAAAGTGTAAGTGTGTAGATTAAAATAAAACGGAGGGAGTACAACTATTAGGCAAAATATTTAAAATAACCCTTTTTTCTGAATAAATGAGGAAATCCTTAGGTTCCAATTCCCTTTTCATTTTGACATTACTACTATCAACTAGGGATGGCAACCTAATCCGAATCCGACCCTCCTATCCGAAGGAAAAAGTTCGAGTCGACTCCGACAAAAAAGTAATCTGACTCCGTTTAAAAAGTTCGACTTCGAGTCGGAGGAGGGTCGGAGTCAGATCTCATAAAATAATCCGACATCCGAATCCGACTTTGAGTCAATCAATTTTTTTTTCTTTTTTATGTTAATGTATTATTTATGTATAATCTGACTTCAACTTTCAACCAATTGTATTATATAGGATTTTCACATTGAAGAAATGATTGTTAAAAATAATAGTAATATTTAGATTATTCGTACTATATAAGATTTCCATATGATGATTAGAATAAATTGTAATGATTAAATTATTGTATTATAGAAGACTATTCTATTATTAAAAAAAAAAATTGGTAGAAAAATAAGTCGGATCGGGTTCAGAGTCGGATGTTCGGATTTTAAGTCGGATCGGGTTCGGAGTCGGATGTTCGGATTTTAAGTCGGATCGGATTTGGAGTCGGATGTTCGGATTTTAAGTCGGAGTCGTATTTTTGGATTTTAAGTCGGGTCAGATTTGGATGTCGGACTCATATTTAAAATCCGACTTTTTATTGGGTCGGAGTCAAATTATGCATAATCTGATCCAATTCCGACCCATTCCATTCCTACTGTCAACTAGTAAAGCTACATTTACGGTTTACCGCATGTCTACCAGAGTCTCATTAAATATCGTATGACATGAAAAATAAAATGAAGGGTCTATGTAATATTTTGTCCATCGTATCATCATTCATCAGGGTAATAATGACTAACGAGCTTACACTGTCTTTTTTTTTTTTTTTTGACAATGGGCAAAACAAAGAAAAAACAAGCGTAGTTAAATCTCGCCTTTCCTTGCCTTAGTGGCTAAGTTGTGGGCAAGTTTAACACCTTCTCTTCCTACCTTGATACAAGAAACAAAGTGAAAACTCCTTGCTATTCGTTTTATGTCAGCTATTATTGGGTCTATATTCTTGTTTGTCCGTCCTCGATTCTTTAGAGCTTGTACCACTTCTAAGTTATCTGTTCTTATTGTTATGTCTGAGCACTTCCATTCCATGTCTTGTAATGCTTTTAGGACTGCGTAAGCTTCAGTTTGGACTGGTGAGTTGGCGAATATCCTGGCTGCTGATTCTTCTCCTTGATCCTCATTCTTATTTTTCCAAGCTATTGCGGCTCGCCACTGGTCTCCTTTTCTATTTTTCCACGCCCCATCCACTTCTAAAATTTGCATTGTGGTTGTAGATTTCGTTCCCGAAGACCATTCCATTGGTTTAGAGCTGATTGTTTTTGCATCTCCCTTGACATGTTCTCTGAACTCGCTTTGCTTATTGTTGATCCTGTGTAGTCTTCTATTAGAATCCGAGATGATATCTAAAATTCTTGATGGATTCTTCTTTGCTTTGTTGAAGATAATTTCATTCCTGTGGATCCATATTCCCCAAAGAGTGGATATGAAGTCTGATTCTATCTTTCTTTCCTCCTTTTGTTTTTTCTTTCTAAAGAGATTGAGGAAATTTCTTATCCAGTCCTGAATCGAAAGGTGATCTCCCTGAGTTGCTACAATTCCTAGAGAGGCACTCCATATTCTTTGTGAAAACTCACAGTCTCGGAAGAGGTGTGATAGGGTTTCAGTGTGGTTGTTGCAGAAACTGCATGCTGGGTTGATATTGGTAATGCGCCTTTTGATCAGGTTATCTGCCATTGGCATTGCGTTATTCATTATTTTCCAAAGGAAGTGTTTCCACTTCAAGAAAATTTCTGACTTCCAGGTTGCTTTCCAGAAGTAGTCATCTTGGTCATGGTTATTGGTTCTACTGTGCAGAAACCAGTAGCCTGACTTAATTGTGAATTTACCCGACTTTGTCTGGTCCATTCCAACTCATCCTCCTCGTTATTTTGAGGAATGTGAGTTGCTAGAATTTCTGTTGCTGCCTCTCTTGGAAAAAGATTCCAGATCACTGAGTGCTTCCACATTCTTCTTTGATCTATCAGGTCCGAGACCATCTTATAGTTTGTCCTAGAGGGATGATCCTCCTGAACTTTTGGAATGAGAGGTTTGCTGTTGTGGTGCCATAGGTCTGTATCAATGTTGATTGTTCTTCCATTTCCCAATCTCTTGTACATCCCTTCCCTGAAACTTTTACAGGCTTTGTAAAGGCTGCCATATGCGAAAGAGCAGCTCTTTGGTACTTCATTATCCATCACCATCTGTAGAGGATCTTTCTTGTACTTCGCGGAGTAGAGCTGATTAATAAGAGATCCCTTGTTGTGGTGGATTCGCCAGGCTTGGTTGAAAAGTAGAGCTTTATTGACCTTCTCAATGTTTCTGAAACTTAAACCTCCCTGTTGTTTGTGCTTCTCCAGCACTTCCTTTTTCCTCCAGTAGATTGGCCTTTTGTCCATAGAGGAAGACCACCAGAATTTTAGGAGGATAGAAGAGATTTTCTTTGTTATTTTTTTTGGAATTAAATAAATCGAGATGATATGAGAGGCTAGAGAAACGAGAATTGTATTGATCAGGATCAACTTAACTGTTTGCGAGAGTCTGCTAAACTTCCAAGACAGGATCTTGTTAATTGCTTTTGTTGTAATGTCATTGAAAATTGCCGAAGATCTCCCATCCACCTCCATAGGGCAACCCAGATAGCTCCCTATTTTATCCTTGACTTGCACTCCTAAAGGTCTCCTCATGATCTTTGTGAATTTGTTTGGAGTATTTGGACTAAAGATTACATGTGATTTGTCGAAGTTTATCATCTCCCCTGACTTGGCACAAAACATTGAAAGGACATTTTTTATTGCCCAGCAATTTTTTGGTTGCGCTTTAAAGAAAAAGAGCGCATCATCCACGAAGAAAAGGTGAGAGATTTTTGGCGCGCTCCGAGCGATTTTTAAGCCTTCAAGTTCCTTGTTTCTTTGCAAATGAGTCAAATTCCTTGAGAGCACTTCCATGCATAGAATGAAAATATAAAAAGATAAAGGATCTCCTTGTCTTAGACCTGCTGAAGGGTGGAAGGAGTTGGAGGGCTCACCGTTAACCAGTACTGCGTAGAAGACTGTAGTTATGCATTGCATGATCCATTGAATCCAGTTCTCTGGAAACTTCATTTTTCTAAGCATTGCTTCCACGAAATCCCACCTAATTCTATCATACGATTTACTTAGGTCCACTTTTAGAATCCCTGCGAATCTGTTACCTCTTTTCCTCTTTTTTATCCAGTTGATAATTTCATGTGAGATGAAGCAGTTGTCCGACATCTGTCTTCCTGGTACGAAAGCGTTCTGATACTTATCCACCAAGTCTCCCCTGATTCCCTTAAGCCTGTTAATCAAAGTTTTGGAGATAATCTTGTATGATGAGTTACAAAGACTTATTGGCCTGAAGTCTTTGGTTTCTTGAGGTCTATCGACTTTTGGGATGAGTGTAATGAAAGTTCTATTTTGCTCTTTGAGAAGGTACCCAGACGAGAGAAAAGAGTTTACAGATTTGATCACATCTTCTCCTACAATATGGAGCTTACACTGTCGTTATTAGTACATTATAATAGTACTGTGTCTGTAGTAATGAATAATGTTGAATTGGATTGGCAATTTTAACTTGAGGGTATCCTCATTCCTCCATCCTCATCTAATTGAAAAATCAACAAAAAAATCTCCTCATAATAATAAAATAAATAAAATAAAATAAAGATTATGTTTGGCAATTAGTAGATAACAGTTTGCTGATTGCATTAGTTGATAGTTATTAGCTGTTTGTATACAAGTATCTGGTAAGTAAGTGATAGCCACATTATTATACAAAATGACCAATAAGGACATGTGAATAATTTATTATTGTACCTTTTTTCAATGCAATTTCTAACAACTTTATGATATAAAAGTAATTGGTTCACTCGCTCCCAAACTTTTAATGTCAAAAAGCTCCCCTCAAGTTTTTCGAAAAAGCTTTTTGGGTTATATAAGCTAATTGAAACCTTTTTTTACCAAATACTCAAATTAAAAAATTGACTACAAATCTAATATGAGCTCAAAAACCTCTAATAATGGAATTTCGTTCTTCTTTGATGTTTCACCGCATGAAAATAAAAAGAAAGAAAATGTCGAAGATTCTTCTTTCGTTTTTTCTAGGTTTTTCTTAATATATATTTGTTTGATTGTGGTTTTATGGATAATGAGAAAATTAGAAATTGACTTCTAATTATGTGATTGAATGCCGCTTGTCAGAATCACTGCCAACAAACAAACTTTTTATTTGGTTTTTTTTTGCGTCATAAACAAACAAGGTAAAACAATAATGTCGATATTCTCACTTTATTTATTACGAATTATTTGATTTATGTCATGATTTTGTTTTTGTGTACTTAGACGTATTACAGTGCAAAAAACAGAGAGAAGAAGAACGGTTGATAATAGTATATGAAGAACTTGTAATAGTATAAAATTGTGGGTCCTTTATATACTATTGCAAACTATTAAAGATTATACAATAATATAGTTATTATTAATGATTTAACTATGTCCTATTATGAGATTATTTTTGTTGACATCTTAAAAAGTAAAGGTGTTTGCTTTTTCTATGGTAGTGTACTACTCTTCCAACAATGGTGGGCTTTGGGAAAAAGCTAAAACAAATCAAATTGAAGGATGGCAAGGGTAAACTTTTTTGGGAAATTCTCATTGGTAACCTTATAGTATGGGAAATTATATTTGGTAACCAATTTAAATCCTTAATTCACAACGTGACCTTGTACTATTGATTTTTATCTAAATGTGACATTAATGAGCTGATTTAGTTAAAATCACGTGTTTTATATGCTTTTAAGGGCTAACCATGATTATTTACTAACAACCATCCATTTCCCTCTTAAAATCTAAACCTTTCCCCCAAAAAAACTTCCCACCATTTTTGTTCATGCTTTCGTGGAGAGAGAAACCCTAATTCGCGTCATCCCTCTTCAATTCTCCATCTCCCATGGCTGATTCAAGATTTTCTTCGTCGAATTCAAGAGCAGGACCTAGCGTTGGAAACTACAAATGGATTAAAGCACGTTATTGTTACTGTCATCCTCCAAAAGTTGCTGAATTCAGAATTTCAGAGTCAATCAACAACCCCCGAAGACCTTACTACAAGTGTAAGCGTTGTGGGTTCTTTTCATGGGTTACACAAGAAGATGTGTGTGAAGATATGTCAGGTAATGGTCAAGGTAAGCAAGGAATGGAAGGAAGCTCAGGAAGGGAAGAAATGGGTCAAGATGTGGCTGATTTGAAGGCAATTTTACAAAGTTTCATTAATCAGACTATTGTTTTTGTTAAAATGGTTGTTATTATGTATTTTGTGCTTTTAATTTGCATAATGTACTAATGAAGCTTAGTTATGTATTAATGAAGTATAGTTATGTACTTCAGTGCATTTTATGAATGAAAAGGAGATGGTTTTGTGAATTTGCAATATAAGAACTTTTTGCTATTTGAAGTTAAACAAAACAAACTATTGATTCTTGCAAGTTCAACAACAGACCAACTTTTGCGTCCTTCAACTACAACAAAATACCAACTTCAAGGTAATTGAAGTTTAACAAAAAAAACATGTTTTAAACAAAGTAAACTGACAATGATTCACAAGTTTACATAATCTAAACAAGATACTAGTTAGTGTTTAGTGGTGTAGAGGTTGTGATGCTGAAATTTGGCCCTTTGTTGCCTTGAACTGGTTGAGATGAGGAAGGTCTGGCTTGCTTGTTGTCCCCTTTTCTTCCTTTGAACTGGTTGAGATGAAGAAGGGTTGCTGCTTGCTGCTTGCTTGTTGCTTGCTTGCTTGCTCTTGGTCTTCCTTTGAGTAGTTTGTGCATTAGTTGGTCCACCTTTACAGGTCCTAGCATTGTGCCCAAAACTCTTGCACTTCTTACACTGAACAGTGCAGCTTCTCTTCCCTTTTCTTGCTTCATCCTCACCTCTTTTCCTATTCCTACAAGGCCTACCAACTTTCCTTTTGATTGTTGGTGGCTGAATAGTAGGAAGATCAATGTCAGGCCATTGTTCAAAGTCTGGCAATGACTTGATACATTGTGCATAAGCAAGCTTGTACACTTTTACAGTGTACATGTCATCAATGAACTTCAAAGGATCCAGCCCAGCATGAAGTATAGCCCTCAGACCATGCTTACATGGTATATACCAGTTAGTTGCCAAGCATTACATGCACAAGATTTGGTGTGAAGACTAACTGGTAACACTGATTTCCCATCTACAATCTCATATTCACCGTCATCAGAGATATGTGCTTGACAAGTTCTTGAATCCTGGCTAAGCACTTAAATTCTTTTCAAGATATTTGGGCAAACATCATCTCTCTCCCATTCTTCACATACTTGTCTCCTTGTGGCTAGCCTGACCATAGTAACCCTCCTTATCCCTAGCAATTATGCAAAAACAAGTTAGAAACAAACCAAATTAGTGACATAAACAAGTTTATAAATGCAAAGTAACAAACCTTCTAAGAGTGTCAACACTGGTCTACATCTGTCCGTTCCCAAAGTAGCATTGAAACTCTCAACAAAGTTGCTTTTGTTCATATCACATTTGATATTTGGGTTGAACTTATGCTTAGTCCATCTTGATTGTTCACCTAGCTTAGACAACCAAACCAAAGCCTGAGGGTTGACCTTCTGAATTTGATCCATGGCTTTCTTAAAGGTGAAGGCAGAATTGGCTCCATAAGCCTTCCAAAACAAGCTGAACATCAAAGGGCCTGGATGGGCCTTCTGCCAATTTGAAGCTAAATGCTTGCAACAATATCTTCTACCCACTTTAGGCCATAAAGCAGAGAATGCAGCTTCAATGGACTGTAAATACATAACATGTAATAAAGACCAAATGCAAGAACAAAAACTTGAACTAACATTAACAAAATAAAAATACTGTAAATACCTCACCTTGTGCCTATCTGAAATGATACACCATTCATCTCCTCTCCCACTGTCTCTTAGCACGTTCTTTAGATGCCAAACAAAGAACTTCCATGTCTCATTGTCTTCACCAGACACAATGGCCCAAGCAAATGGAAATAACTCATTATTTCCATCAAGAGCTACTGCAGAAAGTAGCACCCCACCATAATGTCCCTTCAGGAAGGTGCCATCAACTCCAATTAAACTTCTACACCCAGCAAACAACCCATCTAATGCACCCCTGAAAGCTATGCAGATGGATACAAAAGCGAGAGGCTTTTCAGGATCATTTGGTGGTTTCCATGCACAAAATGCAGCTGAACCTGGGTTTGTGCTTTTCACCACTTCACAATACTTAGGTAGATGGCCATAAGAAATATCATGTGCACCATGTATTTCAAGCAATGTCATTGTTCTCATCCTATATAGGGTACTAATGGACATTTCTACCCTAAATCTGTCCCAAAGAAGTTTATTCATAGACTTTGCATATATGTCATTGTTTGCTCTAATATCTTCCATTAAGACCCTTGAAGCCCAAGCTGAACTGACCATAGGATTCCTTGTCTCAAGTCCCAAACATGTATGTTCTTGGTTTTGAATAGATTTGATGGCCCATGTGCTCCCATCAGGCAACTTACTAGCATGTAATCTCCACTCACACTTGTCATCACTACATCTAACAGTGTATCTGAAGTTGCTAGCCTTGTCAACCACAACAGAATATCCACATTGGATGCAGTAATCCCTGACCACATCTCTTAAATGTTGTTTATCAGTAAACAGTTGCCAAGGCTTTATGCAAATATTTCCCCATTCTTGTTGGGTGTACATCTCTCCATTTCTATACACCTTGGCCAAATTTAAGTCAACAACATCATCACCACCCTCATTTACCCAGACAGGTCCTTCATAAGGATCAAAACAGTCTTGGACCATTGGTCCATATGCAACATCATCATACTCTCCATCTTCCTGCTCTCCATCATCATCACTATCCACTACACTCTCAGACACATCACTGCATTCACTCTCAGTAGGTGAATAACCTGACTCATCAGTTGACTCAAACTCATCATCATCTCCCATGTTAGCCTGCAAATAAGTTAGTCTTCTCTCAGCTAACTCCCTCCTCCTGGTCAGCCTGTCTATTGTTTTACTAGCCCTTGAAGTTACCACCAATCCTTTCCTCTTTGCAGTGGTTTTTGGAACCCTTTTAGTCATCAAAGCTGAGGACTTAGATGATCTAGAGGAGCACAACCTCTCAGGTACTGAACTAACCCTAACTTCTGGGTTATTGGTCAAATGTTGATGCTCATTCTCACAGGGTTCATTGATTGATATTCCCATCAAATTTCCTCCTGCAAACTGTTTCTTACCTCCTCTTGTTTTGCACTTGGCCTTACCCTTACCTCCTACTGGTTTGATTGGAGAAATAACCAAGTCTGCCCACTTATCCTCACAAGCATGCATAATTCCTAAATCTACACCATCCATGTCATTATATACCATATCAGGGCTATTACTATCAACATTTGGGTTTGACCTGGAATCTGAGGGTTTATCAACTAACTGAACCTCCATATGTCTAAGACTTCTCCTAGGGGTTGGCTTAATTGGTAGTTCAACTTCTGGATTCATAGGAGCTTTTCCCTTATCCTGAGTTTTCCTCAAACTAATTGCAGCCTTAACTGCATCTGTCTCGTTTTCACAATCATCCACCCATACATTAATCCTATTCTTATCATGCAAATTGCTGAACATTTTAACCATATTAGCATCTGTTACTATCTCAATGTGTTTCATTTTATAAAGATACACAAACTTTGGTTTCTTAGGCATTAGGGTTTTCAGTTTAGCAGCATTGTCCCAATAATCAATTATTATGTCCACAAACATTGCCTTATCAACATCGTCAACAACAACTTCCACATCAGACCCTTTATGTTGAAACACAAGGACAACTTTATCACACATTCTGCAATTTTGAAACAAAAATTCAAAATTTTAAGGAAATTATATGACAACAGAATACAACAACCACAACAAAACTCAATTTTTGAAAAAAAAACATTTCCCTTCAAACAGAGCACCACAACTTCACACCAAAGAAATACAAACAAATGAAAGAAATCATTGACAAAAATGCAAAAAAGAGGGAAGAATTCACTTACATGATGCTAGTGAAGTAAAGATGGACTGAAATTGCTTTAAAATTTACTCGAAATTGACAGGGTACAGTAACCCTAAGTTTGTCGAACTCGAACTCGTTTTTTTGAGTGTCTTCCTTGTTCACTTGTAGATTCTGGAGAAGAAACCCAATTATCTTAACACCAACTGATTTTGGAGTTCACTTGTAGAACTCAGAGTTTGGAGTTCATGAATTTCACTGATATGGAGCTCTCAAAGAACTTGGAGAAGAAGGAGGGTCGTTTTTTTGAAAGTTGAACAGTGGTTAGGTGGGGAAAAGAAGGATGGGGGGTTTAATTCGGGGTACATTAGTAATTTCGTTACTTACTAACCACACCTAGAACTAAATGGCTAAAAACATGAGATTTAACGGATTAATTAACGTAAAATGTCATTAATGTCACGTTTAGTAAAAAAAAACCATAATACAAGGTCACGTTGTGAATTACGGATTTAAATTGGTTACCAAATATAATTTCTAATACTACAAGGTTACCAATGAGAATGTCATTCTTTTTTTTATTATTATTGTTTTTTGATATTTGTAGATTTCACTTTATACTGTTTGATATTTGTAGTGATTTTCATTGAAGTAAGTTTTGAATGAAATGAAAGAGCTAAGTTTCTTTTGGGTGGGATTTGGGGTTTCATTAAAGTATTAGTTTTGCTGTTGGAGTGTGAGGGAGGAGAAAAACTATAGATAGGCAATGAGCGACCTACATTGAGGTAAGGGGTGTTAGTTAATTGTCGATTATGTAACCCCAAATTGCCGGTTCCAAAACTAGAATCGTGTGTCCGGAGCTGGAAGTAGGTAGTACTCTGAATGAAGATCATAGTATCATGAATGGTTTCATCCTTGTGCTTAGACATTTGTGGTTGATAATACTGTTAGAGATGCTTATTTCTACTAGGAAGGACTAGAATCTGGCTTCATGATTCCTGGGAAGGATCAGGAGTGCCATGTAAATGATGTAATATTTTGGCGCACATTGTATTCTAATTAAAAAAAATATACTTTTTCTTTGACATTGTTTTACTCAAGGTACTATATAAACTACAAGATTCTGAAGAAGAAGGTCAATCAATATACTGACAAATTGAGAACGGATCAGGAGATCATCTTATTGTTCTGAAGGATTTTTCTGTTATGCTCGATAATCAGGTATCACAAGTGGCTATGCAAACTTTTTTGATCATGACAAGTAGGTGTAAGTTAAATTGTTTGTTGCATTCACTTGTTCCATCATATTATTATTATTATTTCTTTCTAAAATTTCACATGAGTCCAAGTCATGTCCTCTATCTTAAATGAATCCCTTTATAAATGTACTTGGGGTATGTATTCAGCAGTACTATACTACTATGTACGGAAGGTGAAGTGATAGTGTAACATCTCAATCACGGTGGTTGGCACAAGATTCACCCTTCAATGAAGGAGTAATAGGATTTGTTAAGCATGCTTTTTTTTTTTTTTTTACTTATTTAACTCTTTACGTCCTAAATGCACAAGAAACAATATGGCAAAACGTCGATGGATTTTCCATGCATCTGGCTGCTGACAATTGTTTGCCATTGGGTTGTCATTTACTAATGAAGTACAGCACACTGAAGTACAGCATACAACAGCAACAGCTGAGATCACTGAAGCCACATCAGCTAATTAGTCATAACAGAATCTGTTATTCTGTTATTAGTTTGTTATTGTACTAAGCTGATATTGGTTGTATAGTTGTAAGCTAGTATCCTATTGGTTACAACTTGTCATTGCTTGTACTATATAAAGTACTGCTGCTGTAATAATTGAGATCATCAATAAAATTTCTCTCTCTCTTCTCTCCTTCATTTCTATTCTCTCAATATATGTTAATGGAGTTTGATTGAAGTTTATAAAACTTCTTTATGGTATCAGAGCAGATAATTTCACTCCTGGTGAATTACTGCATCAAAATTCCGCACAATTAAATTGAAACAAAATATCGACTGCAAATCATCTGTAGTTTTTCTTTCAAATTCTACAATAAATCAAGATTGCAGATCAAATCAGGTTTTGTGTTCAATTTTCTTCAAAATTCATTTGAATTCAGAGGTTTCTTAGTCATTTGTTGTCAAGATTCTGATTATCCTTCTAAGAATCTGAGCTTAAAAGAATTGTTAAATCAATTTTAGCTAAAATGACTACAGAATCATCTAATCTTTCTAAAAATCCTACTCAAGATCCTCTATCTCCATACTTTATTCATCCAAATGAAAACACATCTCTTCCATTAATTTCTGAAAAATTCAATGGAGAAGGTTATGGAGAGTGGAAGAGGAGTATGAGAATTGCATTGTCTGTGAAAAACAAGCTTATGTTCATTGATGGCAGCCTTCCTAAACCTAGTATTAATAGTGCTGAATACAAGGCATGGGAGAGGTGCAATGACATAATCATCTCATACATATTGAGATCATTAGAAGCTCCAATTGCTAAAAGTGTCATATATCTGAATTCTGCTGCTGAAATTTGGAAAGATCTTGAAGAAAGATTTTCACAAATTTCTGGACCTAAATTTTATAACCTTCAGCAGAATCTTACTGAAATTTCACAAGGATCTTTATCCATCACAGAATATTACACACAAATTAAGGCTGTTTGGGATGAGTTAAGCGCCATAAGACCTCTGCCTTCTTGTTCTTGCAGTGGTTGCACATGTAAACTAACTCAAGAATTTATGAAACAGCAAGATGAAGATAGATTGGTGCAAATGTTGATGAAATTAGACCCTAAATATGCTAATGTTAGGTCTAACATCCTTATGATGCAGCCTCTTCCTACAATGTCAGTAGCATACAAGCTTTTAGTGCAAGATGAGAAACAAAGGCAAGCAGCAACTAACAGTTATGCAGGAAATCAGTTAGTGTATGCTAATGCTGTGGGATAGCAAGGAGTATTCTGGAAGAAATGCTAAAAACAAGATGGTTTTTCAAAATTCAGGAAGAAAGATTGTGGTTGGAGGTGCTAAAACCAGACCATATTGTGAGCATTGCAAGAAACCTGGTCATACTATTGATGTTTGCTGGAGAATTCATGGCTTACCAGCACACCTCAAGAAAGGAAAGAACATGACGGCAGCATTGGCTCATGGAGATGATGGAAATGGTGATAACACAGAAGGAGATCACATCACTCAAATTTCTGAAGAGCAGTTCAACAGCCTCATCAAGCTTCTTACTGTTCAACAACAAGATTCTTCATCATCCTCTCAACATGATCTCTCTGGTGGTGCAGCTGCTGCTAATGTGGCAGGTATTTGCTTAGTCATCAATTCTCATCATAGGTGGATTATAGACAGTGGTGCTACAGACCATATATGCAACACCTTGGATTTATTTAGCTCTTATGAAGTGTTTAATAAAGTCCCAAACACTATTACTATTGCTGATGGTAAGCAAGTGGTTGTTGAACATATAGGCAGGGTTCAGTTTGATAATGGGATCACATTGGATAATGTTCTTCATGTCCCTAGTTTCAAATTCAATCTATTGTCTACTCACAAGCTATGCAAAGACATGTCATGTGAAATTACTTTCACATCTGATCTTTGTCTGATCCAGGATCACTCTCACCAGCATTCAGTGGTTCTTGGTGAATTACAATCTGGTTTATATCAAGTGACAGAGGATCACCCCCATCTTCAAGAAAGCACTCTAAAAGAATCTGCTCTTGTTGCTGAATCAACTGATGCTCAACTTTGGCACCTCAGGTTAGGGCACTTACTTTTCAATAAATTGACCTCATCAATAGTAACATTCCTCATAATGTTGCTTCTGACATTATATGTCAAGTATGTCCTAAAGCCAGACAAACAAGGTTACCTTTTCCTTTGAGTAATTCTACTACAAATAAGTGCTTTGAAATTGTACATGTAGATACTTGGGGACCTTATAAGTCTAAAACACATGATGGTTTCTCTTGGTTTCTTACCTTAGTGGATGATTTCTCAAGGAACACTTGGACGTTTTTGATGAAATATAAAAGTGATGCTGTGCTTATACTTCAATCTTTCTCTGCCATGGTTAACACTCAGTATAATGCTCAAATTCTTTGCTTAAGAACTGATAATGCTAAAGAATTTTGTGAGGGAGACATATTGGATCTTTTCAATTCACAAGGTATTAAACATCAGAAGTCTTGTACTGAGAGCCCTCAGCAAAATGCAGTAGTAGAAAGAAAGCATAGGCACTTATTGGAGACTGCAAGAGCTTTACTTTTTCAAAGTAGAGTACCTGTGCAATTTTGGGGAGAGTGTTTGTTATGTGCAACACATCTTATTAACCGGATGCCTTTGAGAAGTGTTGGCTTTGTTTCTCCATATGAAAAGTTGAATGGTGTTAAACCAAATCTCACTCATTTAAGAGTATTTGGATGCTTATGTTTTGTCTCTACTCTCAAAGCTCACAGGTCTAAATTTGATCCAAGGGCTAACTTTTGCATCTTTCTTGGTTACCCTCCTGATCAAAAGGCCTATAAAGTGTTTTGTATTAGCACTGGTAAAATGGTTGTATCAAGAGACATTGTCTTTCATGAACACCACCTTCCTTATCATTTTCTTAACCAAACTTCTGCTTCTTCTCATTCTCCTATCTTCTTACCTGTTCATACTCCTATAAACATGGACATTGATTTCATTGTCCCTGAACCTCTCATCCTTGATATTCCTGACCCTACATCCATCTCTACTACACAAAACTCTCCTGTCACCACCTATTCTTCTCCTGTATCCTCTTCTTCTCCTCCTTTTATTCCTAACTCCACCATTCCAAATTCCCTTCCATCTCTTGAACCTAGACATTCTACTAGACCTAAACACAAACCTGTCTATTTAGACAACTATGTGTGTGTTGCAGACACATTTACAGAACATTGGTGTAACATTGTCTATTTCACTCATCTTCCCTCCCCTATCCAAGCCTTTATAAACCACACTACCACCATTTCTGAACCTGTTAACTACTGGGAAGCCTCTCATCATGAAGGTTGGGTTCTGGCAATGAAGAAGGAGTTGGATGCACTCATTGCTAATGATACATGGGACATGGTTTCTCTTCCTAAAGGTAAGAAACCTATAGGGTGCAAGTGGGTATATAAGGTCAAGTTGAAGGCTGATGGATCTATAGAAAGGTTAAAGGCTAGGCTTGTAGCCAAAGGGTTCACTCAAAAATATGGGCTGGACTACAAGGAAACTTTCTCTCCTGTGGTGAAAATGACTACCATCAGGTGCCTTCTCTCTGTTGCAGCATCTCACAAATGGCCTCTTCATCAACTAGATATAAACAATGCCTTTCTTCATGGCATGTTACATGAAGAGGTTTATATGAAAGCCCCTGAGGGTTATCCTAACCCTTCACACCTTGTATGCAAGCTTAAAAAGTCTCTTTATGGACTTAAGCAAGCATCAAGGCAATGGTTTGCCAGATTAAATGAAGAACTTGTCAAGCAAGGCTATGTACAATCTAAGAATGATTATTCACTCTTCTTGAAGAAGGTTGATTCTTTTCTCACAATAGTGGCTGTTTATGTTGATGATATTATCATCACAGGCTCTAATACAACAGAGATTCTATCCCTCAAACAGCATCTTCACACCACTTTCAGTATTAAAGATCTTGGTCTCCTCAATTTCTTTCTGGGAATGGAAGTCACTCACACTTCACAAGGCATCATTGTTACACAAAAGAAGTTTAGCAAAGAGCTCTTAGCTGATTGTGCTTTAGATGTCTCCAGAATAGCTAAAACTCCTCTTTCTGCTGCCACAAAGTTATCTTCAGAAATAGGAGACTTCTATCATGACCCTGAACAGTATAGAAGCTTGGTTGGCAAGCTTAATTTTCTCACTCATACTAGGCCAGATTTGGCTTATGCTGTTCAAACACTTAGCCAGTTTATGCACCAGCCCAGATTACCCCATTTCCAAGCCCTACATCATGTTCTCAGGTACTTGGCTCACACCCTAGGCCAAGGTATCCTTCTTCAAGCCACTTCTCATCTCACCCTCCAAGCTTATTCTGACTCAGACTGGGCATCTTGTCCTGACACCAGAAGGTCAGTTACTGGCTATATTTTATTACTTGGCAACTCTCCCATATCATGGAAATCCAAGAAACAGACTACTATATCCAGATCCTCCAGTGAGGCTGAGTATAGAGCTATGGCTGCAGCAGCTGCTGAAGTTACTTGGACTGTCAGACTTTTGCAAGAGTTTGATGTTTTGGATCTCAAGCCAGTCACTTTGAATTGTGATAATCAGAGTGCATTACACATTGGAAGAAACCCTGTATTTCATGAACGCACCAAGCATATTGACTTGGATTGCCATTTTACTAGGGAAAAGGTCCTAGAAGGATTACTTGAATTATCCTATCTTCCTACTACTGAGCAATTGGCAGATGTCATGACAAAGCCTTTGTCTTATCCTCAGCATTCTAAACTTACTTCCAAGCTTGGTATGACTGACATTCAGTCATCCTCCAGCTTGCAGGGGGGTAATGAAGTACAGCACACTGAAGTACAGCATACAACAGCAGCAGCTGAGATCACTGAAGCCACATCAGCTAATTAGTCATAACAGAATCTGTTATTCTGTTATTAGTTTGTTATTGTACTAAGCTGATCCTATTGGTTGTATAGTTGTAAGCTAGTATCCTATTGGTTACAACTTGTCATTGCTTGTACTATATAAAGTACTGCTGCTGTAATAATTGAGATCATCAATAAAATTTCTCTCTCTCTTCTCTCCTTCATTTCTATTCTCTCAATATATGTTAATGGAGTTTGATTGAAGTTTATAAAACTTCTTTATTTACTTTACTTACTGGGTGAAGCTGCAAGCTTGCTTCTGTTGCATTTCATGGTGCCTCAACACATGCATATTGTTTCCTTTTGTTCTCTTGATTATTTTTTTCTGTTCATTGCTGGGTTCAAAGAGGTCACTTGCTTGATGCTACTATTTTCTTTTCTGTAAACAGCTTGAGAAGATTGTCTTGTTCATTCTAGAGCAACAAGGTTTACTTGCAAAGAGATTGTCTGATCTCAGGGAACAGCAGGACACTGCTTTTCAGCAGAGAAGCATTCTTGATGTGTCTCAAGTACGAGAAACATATCGCGCAGTGGGACGAGATCTTTTGAGGCTTCTCTATTTTGTTGAAATGAATGCTATAGGTCTGCGGATGATCTTGAAAAAATTTGATGAACGCTTGGACTATGGATTCACCAAGTATTATGTCAAAACTCGTGCTAATCATCCCTATTCACAGCTGCAACAAATATTCAAGCATGTGGTAATATCCCGAATCCTGCTAATATTATGACAAATCTCTTTTGTTGTCTTTCTGAAATTAAATTCATTTTTATTTGCATTTGTTTCGATATCATGAAGTGGTGTAGATCAGAACATGTCCACAGGGTATCTATGTCTCTATTCGTTGTGGAACAAAGGTTTTGTGTCATTGCTAGAGACAGCATTGAACAAACAAAAAATTAAGATGATCTGACATTTGTTTGCTCTCTTAGCCGGCTTTCCATCCCTGGCTCAACTCATTTCTTTTCTTTTCCTTCTGTTTTTTAAGGTAAAACTTTTGGTGGAAAATTCATCTATTTTTCTCATATAAAGTTCCTAGGGGTACAGATCACTATAAAGAAACTCGTGTTATGGCTTATGGTTCCTTAACTTTGCGGTTGGAAGCATCTGGAGGGAGTACACAGGCATATGATTTCCACTGATAAAATTAGTGACCTAGGTGACTTAATTATGATTAACTTTACCTTTCTAAGACACTGTAAGGTTGACCTTCAAATATTGAAAGCTTGAGCCCCTGAGCAATAATTATATATAATAGTTATCTATGGGGAATTTGTGTCATTATGCAATGGAAATAACAGGATCTATTTCAAGTTGAGGGATTGCCATTGACTAGAGGGATTTTCATTATGTCTAGTTTCATGGGGGTTCATCTATTCATTTTTTCTTTGAAAAGTTGGTTATGTCATGCATACAAGCTATGCGTCTACTTAGTTCTTGCAAACTCTGTTACCTGATTTTTTGAATGGATTACTGCAGGCCATCAATAGAAAATTACGGAACTTTTTGGACTTGTTATCTGTCGTTGCATTTTTAATTGCAAATGAGAGCTTTGAATTAATCTAGCCTGTAATCCTGGAAAATTGAGTATTCCCTCCCTGAGTCCCTGGTGAGCAGTACTGACTACTGAAACTATCGAGTATTGACCACCTATTTTGTTCAACAAGCAGGGTTTTGGAGCGGTTGTGGGAGCCATATCTCGCAATCTTGCAGATCTTCAGGACCACCAAGAAAGCTACGTATCGATATATGATCAACTGGTTTTTCATCTCCAGGTCTCACACGGACATCTAAACTTAAGTGTTGCCTCTTAATTGTTTCTTGTTTTTCAACATTCTTTGAACTATTAATTTCATGAATAATCTGTAATTATATAGAATTATCCTGATTGCCATGGTGTAAAAAAATTTCATTGTTAACTTTGAAACATTTACCAGAACTCCTTTCATGCATATTTGCATGCACTTATGTGCACCTGTCAAGTGAAAAATAGTTCCTGCATAAGATAGCGTGGTTTGTTACCAAACTAATGGGACCACTACTTCTTAAGTAGGCAAATAAGCTGTCACTTTCCAAAAAAATCCATAGTATGCTTCTCGTGTAGAGGATGGATTTGGGAAATAATTTGTTGCGCTATCTAATAGGAGGTTATAGTTACATTGAAACGTCAACAATAGAAGATCGAGTATTGAAACTAATTGTTGAATTTGGATTCTGTCTGTTGCCCAAGGTCCCAAATTTCTTGTATAGTTGAGACTTGTAATCATTCCACTTTCAACTATATATGTGATGTTCCTATAGGATTTTCAAAACTCGTTATTGCTTCAACTAGAAAAGTTTGCAAATGGATAAGATCAGATAGGTTCATCTTGGATCTAAAATGTTATTAACATTTTAACCTTTTTCATTCCAAGGACAAAAATACTGCTAATAGACAGGAAGTGTCATTCCAGAATCACTGTGTGCATCTTATCAGTTTTTTGTACTTCTTCAATGAAACATTCGTTACAAGTTCAACCGTTTTACAGAGCTCTAAACACGGGTGCACCATTGCCTTCGTTGTTTTTGATAGATAATTGGTGAATATCTGTTGGTCTGCAGGATCCCATTGTCACTTCTATCCGGACAGCTGTAGATAGACTGACAAATTCAACAAATTTTCTTCATTTCATGGGGAAACATGCGTTGATATTGCAAGAAGATTTACCAAGTCCATCTCAGGATGATGTTGATGATCAGGGATTTGATTTGATGTCCCTTATGTTAAACTTGACTAACACATTCCTATACATGGTCAATACATATATTATTGTCCCCACAGCGGATAGTTATTCTCTAAGCCTTGGTGCTGCAGCAACTGTTTGTGGAGCTGTGGTTGGATCAATGGCTGTTGCCCAGATGTTCTCTTCAGTTTACTTTAGTGCATGGTCAAATAAGTCATATCAGAAGCCCCTCATTTTTAGCAGCGTTGTTCTCCTAATTGGAAATGTCTTGTATGCACTGGCGTATGACTTTGACTCGATATCAGTACTTCTCATTGGCCGCATCTTCTGCGGGTAATACATAACAGTCCATTCTAATCATTTTGCATATTTACACAAAAATTATATTCATCTGTTTTTTAGCTTCCCAATAGAGGCCCCTGTTTCCTCTGAAATATTTATATGAACATTCTATCATGTCCAAGATAACCGTGATCTTTGACATTTTGTGATGGTTATTTAGAACAAAATACCTTGACTTGAACACTATGTGGATTCATGCGTCTTTAGGATGAGGACATAGAAGTCTTTGGAGACTGAGGGAATTTGAGATAGATTCACGAAAAAGACCAATATGAGTGATCTTAAAACAAACATGCCTCAGCTTTTCTCATTGGAACTTTTTAAAACTTACTTAAAGAGGCTAGTCTGCTAGGTAGTGACTGTAGAAACTGAGTCTGGCTCTCTCTTAGACTATCTGACGTATTGATTCTATCCGAGATCTTGGACAGACAGATACTGCAGCATTTTATTAGGTTATTCACTAAAATTTAGTCCAAGGTTGAACTTAATTTAACCTCTTCCTCTTTATTATATATACAATTCTTCTTTTTTTGCTACTGGTCTCATTCATGGTATCTGGATGTGATTTTTCAGGTTGGGTTCTGCTAGGGCCGTTAATAGGCGTTACATTAGTGATTGTGTGCCGCCAAAGATGCGGATGAAGGCATCTGCGGGTTTTGTTACTGCCAGTGCACTTGGAATGGCTTGTGGTCCTGCTCTTGCTTGTTTATTTCAAACCAAATTCAGATTGTACAAACTAACATTTAATGATGACACTTTACCTGGATGGTTTATTGGCACTGGCATGGCTTTATTACCTCTTGTGGCTTTGCATTTCATTTAAAGAGCCTCCTAAGTCTGAATGCAACATTATTCCTCAGGAATCGAACCGTGGTAAATAACAGATCCATAATCTATTGCTCCATGTTAATTCATCTAGTGACTCCTTTGATTTGTTTCTGTACGTATTATAAGAGAGATTACTTAAGGAACAAAAAAAGGACCATGGAGACCCCTGACACTTGACAGGGAAATGTTGATGAAACTCACAAGTCATGTATAGGGCACTTTTTATTTCTTTTAGTTTAGCAAAGCTGATCAAGGCACAAGATTGCTTAACACAGATATAGGTCTTAGCCGTCTTACTACGAACAAGATTGCTTAACACAGATATTGGTCTTACTGTTTGGGCGTTCATTGTCTCTTTTTATCTCCATTTGTGCTGATACCTAGTATGACACTATAGGACAAAAGACACATAACGTGGTGGACAATGTTTTGGAGAAACCATTGATTGTGAGCTCAGAGCAAAAACAACAGGATGATGACGACGAAGATGATCAAGAGTTTGACGGAAACAATGATGATTCTGAAGAAAATCATAAGCCTGCCACCTCAATTCTTGCTGCTTATAG
The DNA here is from genome assembly GCF_026745355.1 of Beta vulgaris subsp. vulgaris. Taxonomy (NCBI): domain Eukaryota; kingdom Viridiplantae; phylum Streptophyta; class Magnoliopsida; order Caryophyllales; family Amaranthaceae; genus Beta; species Beta vulgaris. The sequence goes on along the minus strand of NC_079210.1, from coordinate 23,197,582 downwards.
ACTGCTGACGCCATCTATCAAGGTATAGAGTTCAGTTCTCTTTCTTTTCACTTAATTTTGTAACTGTGAGCGAAGAATTACTTGCATAATCATGTATTAGGCCACTTTGTGCACCCTAGCAACAGTGTAAAACTATATCCATCAATGGGGCCTTAGTCCTTCCCATGATTTGCATCCCCAAGGATGGCTCCTAAGAGGGAATTAGACTTTAGACTCTTGACTTCGAAGTTTTGCAGTGTAGTTAGCTCTATGAAGTATGAACATCTCATAGCTGATAGCACTATGTTATGATACCAAGCATGATACTCTTAACATCAGTATTGTCAGCAATATATTAATTTGGAGCTCTTTTTATGACACTTAAAGTGAAGTTCTCGGGCTGTATTACTTCTCCTTCTGTCCTCGATTCATCACTAATTCTTTGATTTAGTAACTATTTGAGGAAAATTTGATGGATGATTCTTGAAAAGTTCGAGTGGACATTAAATCAGGTCAAATCTGAATGTTGCTCAATAGTAGTAGAGCTCTTAGTTTATTCAAATTCAATAATATACTTTTTCCCTGTCATTAGGTACAATTACTGATATATTTCATGCTCAAGTATGCAATGGAGATTCTACTAGCAGAGTCAAGTGTCATTACAGGATACTACTTTCGGTGGTCTACCCGGTATGTGGCGCTTTTTCTTGCATGTCTTGGGCTAACAGTTCTCCCGGTCAATGTATTAGTTGGAAACTACATCAGCAACATGTTTGAGGAAAGGTAATCATAAAAAAACACCTACTATGTTAAAAGTCAATATGATGTTTTAGTTGAAGTTACACCACGTAACATGTCTTGCATCCAATTTAGAAATACTATATGATAGACTTAGTTGTTTTTCTTTCTTTGACTGAATAAAATGCAGATATTCCTATGCAATTTTACATTATTTACAAACTAGAAACAATCATCTGTTGATTCTGTGTTAATTTGTATTTTAACTCTGAAGCACCTTTTGTGGAAATTGAAATCCACCTCGAGGCACTTTTCAAATATAACCCTACTACTTTTCTATAGTGGTCTTAGTGAGCTCATTCACAATTCCTGAATATGTGGGTAAGAGACTGCACCTCGTGGCACTTGATAATCCATGACTCACAAAGAAGATTTTTTTACTGGTGATGAAAAAACTAATTCATGGTGGACGACTTGATGCAGGCAAGTGCTATTGACGTATGAGGTTATTGTTTTGATAGGCATTGTCCTGAGCTTCCAGGTTGGAGTGTCATATTCAGTTCCACAGTATGTCATTTCAGCACTCATCACATTTGTAGCTGCTGAAGTACTTGAAGGTGGTTCTTTTTTGTTTTCTCAGTACTATGAAATAGTTTTCTGAGCACTTCTACAATTTTCTTCTTTTATCTTTTTTTTCTCTGTTTCCTCCCTTTTGACTAGTGTCTTGCTGCAACATTAGATCTGGAAGAAGTCTCTAGTTTTAGCTCAACTGATCTAGTGTAAGTTTACAAACAGAATAATTAGCTACCTATTCTATATACAATACTGGTAGGAGATTAATCTGGCATAGCTGACTGTTTTTGCTTCCTTACAAACGATTACTTGTTAAATGCAGGTGTTAATCTATCGCTTTTATCTCGAGTCACGTCATCTAGGCTTTCCCGTGGCACCTACAATGGCGGACTGCTTTCTACAGAAGCAGGAACCCTGGCTCGAGTAGTTGCTGATGGTACGATAACTCTGGCTGGGTTATGGGGTGAAAGCACGCTTTTAAATACTACTCTGCTTCCTTCACTTCTGATTTGTATCACCTCAATAGTAGGCACTTGCTTCACTTATAATTCCATGTACTGATTTTCTCAAGAAATAAGTTCAACATCCGCATATATGTGCTAGGAAATTGTACAGCATATGCATATAGGAACACTAAGAGTTCATAATCATGTTCGATCAGATGGTCAAAGCTTGTGCCGAGCTTCAAAATTGTGATTGTGGTTCTCTTAAACAAGAGGGAAGCAACCTTCTACAGTATACTATACAATTACTTTTGCTGTTGCTTAGTGATGACAGTAAGACCGCGCTCACGATCAACCAGTGAAATCCTACAGCAGTATAGTTTCAGTGTTCAGTATAGTTTTATGTTTCTCAGTCATCTTTCTGTACGCTCTAGAGCGTTTTTATGCTCTAAGAGTCTAAGTGTTACATGCTAGACGAGCAAACAACGCAGTGGGGATAAAAGTATTAACAAGGAGAAGATAATACAAGTTTGCTCGGTTAAAACATTATGTTCTTCCACTTCTATCTACCAGTTGTCTACTATAAGCCTCCTATGATGCTGAGAAAGTTGCTAGCAGAAACATCATAGGCGTAGCTAATTTTCCGTATTTGTTAGTTTACCTGTAAATGACATTACTTCCATGTCTTAACATGTCCATCCATACTAGGTGTAGTACAATCTTACTGTTGATAAAGGAATTGTTCCATATTACTCTACTTCGTTTTAAGACTTAAAAACTCATGTATGACAGTACAAGGTATAATGGAATGAAAAGTAATCTCCAAGTTTGCTGCATACTAAAATTACTTCAATTTCCTAATTTACAACCTTAAACTTATAAGATGTGAAAGCCAACTCCTACACTGTTGTTTGTCCCAACTGGCCTCGAATTGTGAATTGTTGTCCAAACAAGAAACAAATGGTTGCCAACACCAACCTTCTTTGCTGCATGCCGCCGCATAGCTTTGACTTGCATAGTTGCATGCATCCGGGATGGGAGTTTGACATCATATATTAACGCATCATATTTTAACATCATACTCCCTTCGTCTCATAATATAGTGCTTGTTTATTTTTTACACGGTCTTTAAGATGAATTTTTGACTTTCAATATTTTTCAGTTCCTTATTAATAAAAAATATAAAAAGTTGATATTATGAAACTACAAATTGAGGCGAATCTAACAAGATTCCACATGAGTATGTTTTCTTGTACGTATATATTAATGAGAATATTTAGTCAAAGATTTTAAAGTTTGACCCACCTAAAATGAAATAAACACTATATTATGGAACGAAGGAAGTAGTACATTTTATCATACCCATCATATTTTAAAGGGAAATAATACTTCATTTTTGGTTGCTAAGCTAAAATGATAAATGAAGAATTGTTCTTAATAAAGATTATGATCGCTCTAACCTATTTCAATACTCTAAACTTTCTAACAAATACTCTTATAATCTTGTCATCCCAAAAAGAAAAGCTTTTCACTTTGGTTTTCCTTGCCCAAAAAGAAACTAACCCCCTTCGGCCTTCCCTATATCTTCCTCTTCAAAAACCCCCTCGGCCAAATTACTAAGAGTCTGAGTTGATTATTCTGAATCAAAGTTGTGCGTGGAAGAAGATGTTCAGAAACCAGTACGATACGGACGTAACAACATGGAGTCCCGCTGGACGTCTGTTTCAGGTAGAATACGCCATGGAAGCAGTGAAGCAAGGTTCTGCTGCAATTGGCCTTCGATCTAAGACCCATGTGGTATTGGGTTGTGTTAACAAAGCCCAATCTGAACTTTCCTCTCATCAGCGTAAGATCTTCAAGGTTGATGACCATATTGGTGTGGCTATTGCTGGTCTTACTGCTGATGGTCGTGTTCTCTCAAGATATATGAGATCCGAATGCATCAACTATTCCTTCACTTACGAGTCTTCTCTCCCTGTTGGACGCCTTGTTGTTCAACTTGCTGATAAGGCCCAGGTCTCCCTTCTTCTCACTTTTCTTTCTTTTCTACTACCATTTCTAATCCTATTATGTGTTTAGGGTTTCGATTGAGGAATTACTTTGTGTTTAGCTTAGAAATGTCCGCTTTTTGTGACCAATGATTTCAGCTTTTGTAAAATTACATTCTAAATCATTACTCTAGCCTTGGATGAGTTTGTTGTTTCTCTTGAGTTGGGCGATTCATGTGGGAACGGACTTCTTATAAATCCAAAAGGTCAGTGGGATGAGGCCTTTCCTGATTGCTGATTCACTAAAATGCTATGATACCATCCTTCCTTAGCCCAAACTTACACCCTAGCTCAGCATAAAGAATCCTGACCTCGTGAGCTCTATATATGGCTGAACAAAAACATAAGTTTCATGTCTATGCGTTTGTGATTATGTGTGTTCAATAACCTTTGTTTCTAGAATCCCTTACAAGGACTTATGGAGGCTATTGTTTTTCCACCTGATTTCCTCTGTATTCTTTGTGTTAATGTTCATCTAGCTATTAGAATAAGAAATGTGTAGCATCAATGTATTCACCTATGACTAGTGTAAAGTCTAATCAATGTTGGTCCGAAGGCATGATTTTTCACCTCTGACTAGTGTAAAATGAAATCAATGTTGGTTTGAAGGCATGCTTTTTCACCTCTGATTAGTGTAAAGTGAGATCAATGTTGGTTCGAAGGCATGCTTTTTCACCTCTGACTAGTGTAAAGTGAAATCAATGTTGGTTTGAAGGCATGATTTTTCACCTCTGACTAGTGTAAAGTGAAATTGATGTTGGTTTGAAGGCATGGTTTTTCCTTATCTCCTCTCTGATTTTCATTTTAATGATGTGCAAAGGCTTTATCTTGATAGAGAGATGAATAATTTAGTTTGAGATCTAGCTTTGGGAAGATTCATCCGAGCTGTTGAAGGTTTCAAGGGCTAAGACATCCATCATGTTGTAGGAGGGGAATGTCATTACACCTTATATTGGCAACCCCACTTTCTGAACCCGTGTCCTCTCTTTCTAAAGATAAAACTAATGATGATTGCAATCTTTTAGGTAAGTCGTTGGGAAGATCTCATTCATGATAGATATTAATATTGGTGGGGCTGCAGCTGGTTAACTAAGAGATTTCTACCCATCCCAACTATCCCCCCTTTCCTTGTATATTTGAATGAGGGTAGAACTGTAGCATTGTACACTGTACTTAACTCTTGAACAAAAAAAAAAAGAAGTAAAAGAAGAAAATGTAGATTGATTTACTTTGATGGATAGAAGTTTCAAGCTGATCATCATCTGAATTTCGTAACATAACCAGTACTGATACTCATAATTCAGATTAAAGAGAGGATATGGAGATTTATCACAAAAGTAATCTACTACTCTACCACCATAGTTTAAAGGCTTTTGACTCTTTCAAGGTAGTGAGAGATACAAACGACAAGGAGAGATAAATTGGATATATGTGTCAACATAAGCACATTGATCAAATTGTCAAAAGGGCTATGTGAAGTACGTTTAAGAGGGGGGGGGGGAGGTGGGAGGCTATTGTATCATGCTTGTAGGTTTACACTTCACTACCTGTCAAAATCTCCATGATTATATGGTTCATAGTAATGATTTTGACCACTAAATATAAATATAAGGTTTTTGCTGCTTCATCTGGAAAGTTATTCTGAACGCGTGGTTCCAGGTGAGTCTCTTCTATGTACTTACCATTTATCATACATTTTAAACCAAACTTAGAAAATTTTGTGTTCTTCAACAACTTCCTCTTTGCCGCCATCCCCCCAGCAATAGAGATGGGAGATGATCAATTGCAAAATACTTCACTTTAGAGGGCCTGATGGGTATCCATGTGTATATCCTTTTCAAATATGCCACTGATTTAGTGACAGTTTGAGGCTGGAGAATAAATGATATTATCCCTGGTTCCAAGATTGCCGATCACCTGGTTTTTGTCAATGCAAGTCCTTGCTTGGATCTGGCCTGTTGATACTCGTAGTAGCAGAACTGGAAGATCAGGAAAGGATTGTTCACTGCATAGGATAACATCTTTTAACATTTGCAGTGTTTATCTAAAGGTTTAATTAATGGTGTCGAAGTCCCAAGTCATAAAACTGAGTTAATAGTCCTGCTAGGAGGACATTATGAAGTCATTGATCCAGTCTCATGGTACCCCAGTTACCTTTTTGTTTGACATTATAGAGAGTGTGTTGTGGTTGTGAAGGGACAGGAGGCAGCTACTTCTTTTTTGCTGGGCCTTTGTAGTGATCTTTCTAATATTGGAATGAACCATGTCTCCCAAGTTGCGTAAGCACAAAATATTCGTGATATCATTATTTGATAAATTTATCTATTGTTTCGATGTAGGCAGAGTTCTATATATATATATATATATATATATATATATATATATATATATATATATATATATATATATATGGTGTTGGACTGCTAGGTCCCCATCTAATGAGGGTCTTTCCATGTTGAGCATTTTCCCTCTTGTCATTTGGAGAGCTTCTATCTGGTCTTGTATGTTGTCATGTGGATGCTGTACCATGCAGTATCAAGTTCAATACTTTATCTACATACCCTCATGATACTTGGAATGTTGATAAATGTTTCTAGAGACTTTATCAAGTTCAATACTTTAGCATGCCCTTGAAGGGCATGTAGCTTTATTTTGGCATGACTTAATGAATTCGAACATGGAACTAGGAGATATATGTTTTTCTCCAAGATTTTTTTGGTTAGCGTCTATGGAGGGAAGGGGAGGTGAGGAGAGGGAAGGAGTCTACTTCCATCTTCCTATCAAGTCATTCTTAAGGTGGAAGGATTTAGTTCATTAGAAGGGGAAGATAAAATTCTCTTCCCTTTCCTTGTTCCATATCCAAATAAGAGAGAATAAAGTCTTCATTCCTCCTCCCCTTCCCTCTAAATGATCTCATCCAAAACACGCTATATGTCTTATCCATGTGACAAAGGGCTGAAATAACATGATTAGCATGCTTTTATAATACTGTTGTATTGTATGATAGCAAGAGCTTTTGAAGTACTAGTCCCTGCCTAGGACGGGCGTAAATACTGATATCATATGGAGTTAACTGAAATAATACCAGTTAGCCTAACTTGTCTATGTTATTAGAGCTCTCGTATTTTTTTTATAATGATGCATCCTTTGCTGCATTGGACACAGTGCCTATTCCTTTCTTTACCGTAACTATGTCAACAATTGCATGTTGTTGGGAACATTTCATTTCTCTTGCTCTTGAATTTGGTTGCTTTCTTCCAGGCTATGGAAGTTCTTTATTTTTTGTTGTTTGGGAGTTAAAATAAATCTTTTGGCTTGCACGGAGGCTTGCTTAATTTTCTTATTTACTCTCTTTTCGAGGATATGATAATCAACTTTGGGCCTCTGATGTAATTGTAGTTCAGCGCCAAATAATAGTGGTTTTCATAAATCTCAAATTTCTGCCCATATTGCTGTAGCAGGGGGCTTCATACCTTTGAGATAGTCTTCTTCAGTGTCTTCAATTATGCAATTGACCTTCATTATCTTTTCAGGTCTGCACACAACGTTCGTGGAAGCGGCCATATGGTGTTGGTCTGTTAGTAGGTGGTTTGGATGAATCTGGAGCTCATCTGTACTACAACTGCCCAAGTGGAAATTACTTTGAGTATCAGGCTTTTGCTATTGGGTCACGCTCACAGGCTGCTAAAACATACTTGGAACGCAAATTTGAGACATTTGATGGTGCTTCACGGGACGAACTGATTAAACATGCACTCTTTGCTATAAAGGAAACCTTGCAGGGAGAGAAGCTCAAGAGCTCCATATGCACAGTTGCCGTGGTGGGAGTTGGGGAACCATTCCAAGTTTTGGATCAGCAGACGGTCCAGGATTTGATCAACTCATTCGAGATAGTCGAGGAAGAGGGCCCTGCCACTGACGAAGCAGGTGCTGCACCAGAGCAGGAAGCTGCTCCTGCTGCCGACCAGGGTGGATCAGAACAAGGTGCTGCCCCTATGGAAGAATGAAGATTATATAGATCATCTCTAGGGTTTGCATGAGCCTTTCTGGTGATGGACTGCTAAGAGGACTGGTAGGATGCTGAATGTGATTGGATGTTCTATCTTCATTTCTTTTCATTTCTATCATTGACTAGTAGGATGTTGGAAGTATGATGTGTTTTGAGATGTCAATGGTTGGATTTATGTGGATTCACCCACTTTTTCTTACTGGTTTGGTTTTATCATAGTTAATTCGGTAGGTAAAGTTATAATCTTATAGGTACACTTGGCTTCTAACCATCCTCTTTTGGTTATACGTTTTTAAAATGCACTATCACTATCTGGTGGTGCTATGTTTAGGTGGTGCTATGTTTAGGGGTGTTAATCGAGTTGAGTAGCTCGCAAACAATTCGAACTCGACTCGACTTGAAATCTTAATGAGCATGAGTTGAGCAAGACCCTCGACTCAATAAGTTCGCAAGCAACTCGATAGTTCTTTCATATTTTTTTTTCTAAGAATTGATTTATATAATATAGAAAAAGATGACATTGGTTTCTATCCTTGGACTAACTTTGTCATTAGCTCGGTTGGCTCCGAATAGTTGAGCTTCCTGAGCTCGGCAAGCTATTCAAGCCAACCGAGCTGGAATCAAGTCGAGCTAGAACATATTTAACGATTACAAGTCGAGTAGGGGTTTGATGAGCTTAATGAGCAACGAGCACGAATCGAGCAGTTTTCGAGTCGAGTAGCATATCAAAATGGGTTGTGTAATTGTTGACCCTTTGGATCAAAGGAATTAATCGGTGATTTTTCTTAAAACAATAACTCGGTAAAATTTGGTTCAACTATAAGAACTGACATGAAATTGATAAACTAGTATAAACATCTCAAACTTGACAACTTCATACAATAATTAGCACAAACCACACAATTTTGCAATATTCTACCATAAGATTTCCCAATGTGCTGCTAATAGAAAAAAAAAATCTATTTTGCTATGGTCACTTAGTTACGAGCATCTTGTTCATTACTGACTATTTACAGACAAATCTCTATTTGAAGTAGCAATTTTATTCTTTGTAAAACTACTACGCGAGGTAGCGAATTTAAGATAATCAAAACGATTTGTTGATATTCACTTGTGAAATTTGAACTCAAAGTAGAGCAACAAGAAGTTCATAGACTCATCGTCTCTTCACCAAGACGAATTAATTCTTCATAATATTGTAAAGATTTACTATAAGTTTAAGTGAATCATGTTGTGCGAGGCTTATATTAAATAATTTCAAATGGTGCCTTAGAAATTGGTGCAGTATCAGGAACTAAGTCTATGGTGAACTCAAAGACTCTCTTATGCGACATACTCGGTATCTCGCTTGGAAACATATCCATAAACTCATTTACAATTGGTATGTCCACAATCTTCAATTCTACCTCTTTGCTCATATCTTGCACACTATAGAAGAATAACTCGCACCGCTTCTTTACCAACTTCTTCACTTGCATAAATGACCCCAAAATTCTTAGGCTTCCCAAATCGTCGGTATGAAGTTAACTTCCCTAAAGGGCTTCTCAGGACTACCTTCTTAGCTTCACAATCTATCTTGGCCTTATGGAAACCTAACAAGTTCATCCCCAAAACAACTTCTAGGTTTCTCAGATTGAACTCCCAGATTGAACTATATCAGATTAGAAGGAAAAACACATTCCGCTATCTTCGAAGGTAAGTCTCTATACATCTTAGTACACCATATAACTTCTCCAATAGGTATACTTATGAGTAAGTCAATTACTTCAAAGTCTACTATCCCCAAACTTTTTATAATGGACGAAGAAATAAGCGACTTGGTCGCTCGAGAATTAAATAACGCTTTAACTAAAACGGAGTTAATAGAAAAAGTATCATAAACTATGTCGGCAGACTTTTCAGCTTCATTGCGACTCATCACGAATAGTTTCCTAGGAGCTTTGCTCTGGTTATTGTTGTTGTTCTCATTAGCAGGCTCACCGTAACTTCTTTGACCGTTCTGCGATCCTATATGCTTTGACCCTTGGTTGTTTGATTGGTTGAACCCAGACCTTCCTTGACTATCACTCCCATTACTGTTCTTTTCTTTCATCTGCTTGGTGAAGCACTCAAATTCTCTATGCCCTTTCTTCTGGTAGTAATGACAGGTCACTAGTTCCCCTTTTCTGTCTCTACTAAGGTGATTCTTGTTAGACCTCTTGCAGTTATAACTTCTCCCAGACTGGCCTTTAACATTAAAACCTTGACCATTCCTTTCTTGGAAATTTCCATTCTCATTCCTATTCTTCTTAAAATTTTCCTGATTTCCACTAGTATTGAAATGCTTCCTTTTCTCACCTACCACAATATTCTTTTTATCACCCCTTGACTGAAGACCATAAATATGGGCAGCTCTCCCATAAACAGCATCTAGGGATGCAAAGGTCTCACCACGTAATCTCAATTGGATCTCTTCAGTCAGCGCTTGCTCAAACCTTTGAGCTTTCAACTCTTCGATTGCTACAACTTTAGGTGCAAATCTAGATAATGCTATAAACTTAACTTGCTATAGTACTCCGAAATGATCATACTCCACATCCTAAGGTTTACGAACTCCTGATCCTTTTGCTTCCTCATAAAAGCAGGGTAAAATTTTCCTCTTAAAGCAGGAGTAAAGGAATCCAAATTAAAACCTTCCACATCACTAATTCTATATCCGTTTTCCTTCCACATAAATCAGCCTCATCCTTCAAATACAACACAGCCTGACCTATTTTCATTGACTCAGGACAGTTCATAACCCAAAATTACTTATCGAACTCCCTAATCCACCTCTCTAAGAACGTAGGGTCAGCCTGTCCCTTAAAGAACGACGACTTAATCTTAGCTAACCTCTCAAAGATATGCCCCGTACGATCAGGACGCTCAGTTCTTTCTTGAGTTAGTTTATCAGCCAAAAGGCTAGTAATAGAGGCTAAAGTGGTATCGTTGTTCGTCATTCTACTTCACGACCTTGAAATTTAACATAGGTCTACTTTGGGTTTCGATTTACAACTACTTGCCATTTACTATGAAGGCATTAATTCGATTTAATCATACAAGATCACACTAAAATAAAATTCTATGGAATTATAATAGCGCTAAGTTCAATCACTATAAATCATAAACAATCATATACTCGCTCATGAATAAATATTCACATCAATGATCATATAAGGATCAATAAAACCAATCACAATAATTAAATAAAATATTTTCCCTTTCGCGTACCAAAATAAATTCTTACTCAACTCTAATAACTAAATAATTACTTTTATTCCTCAAAAAGATATTATAATGTTTTTATAATCCAAAATAACTAAACTTATTCCTCAACAAGATAAAGATGCTAAAAAAAGAAATTTAAACTATTGTAGCTTAGCTACTTATTCAACTACTAATCTTAGAGCATGAATAAATATTCTATGAGTAACATTATCATTCCTATCCTTATTTTAGTTGTACTTCTCTGGAGTAAACTTTTCATCTTCAAAGTCTTCAATGTCCTCACTATCATAATAATAATAACCTGGATTCCTATTTCTAGTATATCTTCGAATCCTTTAGGTTTTTGTACATTCTTGTTTGACTCTGAATCACTCTCACTACTTAGATAAGATCTCCAAGTAGCACTGTAAATGTCCTTTCGGGTCTGCCCTCTAGCACGATTGAACTCCTGAATTATATCATCGTCGCTAGCAAAGATGCTTACTTTCAAAACACGACGCATAACAATATCTAGGCTGGTGTAGCTCTCACTATAAGACTCCACGTCATACTCATCATCACTGAGCACAATAGGGTTGCAGTAACTTCCTATTCGGGCATCTTCACTGTCAGTCATGCCTAGAGGTCCGTTTACAGTTAAACACGACATCTACAATAAATAATGCTCTCACCTAGAGAATATCTCCAACAATAAATAATAAGCAGTAATAAATAAGTAATTCAAAACTAGGAATAACATCAAACAGTTAAGCAGGGAAGAAAAATCCTAGAACATCTGAACAAACCATTTAAATGCAGACATATAATATTTCTATCTTATATGCCCTTCATATTATACCCACATCTCACAAAATTAATAAAAGCTAAGAGTACCAGAAATAAACAACTATATTATATTTTTGAAAAATAGGAAAAACAAGGAAAAATAAAAGAAATTTTTGGAAAAAAAAAATTCTGTCCCTTTTGAAATATGTTTTGAATTTATCAAAAGTGATTGAAGCACAATGAATAATTAGGAGCTTGTTTTCTTTGAAATCGTTTTTAAACAATTAGGCGCCTGAAAAAACTTGATTGGGACGGAAGCCCGATACCACTTTGTAAGACCTCGGCGATTATGTATTTTCCAAAATACCTTTTTCATATAAAACTTAGAGAATTACCAAAGTATTATCGCCCGTGTGATAACGTATCGGCTTATTTAGAATTTTGCAGCGAACATAATAAACAACTTTGAAAACATAAACTTAGGTAACCATAAAGTCAACTCCAAAATCAAATCAAACCAACTTTAAAGTCAAACTATTAAAACCATAACGAAATCAAAATTTATGAAAGTATTAAAAAAACTAAAACACAAGCTCTCCAACGAAATCCCGAACTCAAAGATCCATTATCTTCAGACGTGGAATAGCCGATGCTTTATTGATCCTGAAAGACTGTGCACCAAATGGGTCATCACAAGATCAACAAGGCACAACCATGATTGACATACAGAAAAGCACGTAAATCAACAAAACTAAGTAATACATAATAATTAAAATATAAAACCTAACATGATACTAATAAACATGAACTCAAGGATAAATAATAATATAATGAAATAACAAATTGACTATACTGAACTTGACTTCACAACCAATAGGTTAATCATAATTAGATTGAATAGGCAATTAATATATTTGTCCAAACCAAACCACTCTTCAATTTAGAAGACGTAGTACGGGTGCGACTTCGTACTCCGACGACCAACAATACTGAGGTACTACTTAAATAAAATAGGACACAGTGATCAGTTCGGTCCCAAGAAAAGCCATTGGGAAACCACCATGTACTCCATCTCATACTAGTCCAACACTTCAAACGTGCATAAGTTTCAATCTTATCACTCTTCACTCTCCACTTTAAGTTATTAATAAATTATTTACTTGTTGAAAATACAAAGTAAGACAACAACCATAAATATCATGGATACACAGATTTCCCATTTTTATCTTAGAATTAAATAAAGTGATCAACAACAAAAATATCATGGATACACAAAATTCTTATTTTTATCTTAGGATTAAATAAGGTGATCAACAACTCAAAAAATCCCATTACTCAGTTTAATAACCAACCAATATTTATTTGTTATGTTAAATCTACAATCAACCAACCTGTCAATATGTGAATATCCAACTTTACCAAACGAGGTCCACAATCCTTATAAAGTAAATATAATAATAATTCAAGGGAACAACATGATCCAATTCATGATCCAATAACAACATAATTATTAATCCCTCATGTGAATTAATATAATAAAAGTTCCCAATCCAACATGCTTGCCTCAATCATTCAAACAAACATATAAACTAGTAGAATAATTGCTTATTGCTAAGGTGGAATTATTGCGGTTTTACCTATACGCAAAAATAAACCACGTCAAAAGAAAGGTAAAATATAAAATAGACCTATTGCTGTAATTTCCAGCCAAAACCGCAGCAATAAGTCTCACCGGGATTTTTTTTTTGAAATTTTGTTGACTGGTTGACCATCTCTATTGCTGCTGTTCCTAGTCTGAACCGCAACAATAGAGCTGACCTATATCTGAAAAAAAAACCCGTGGGGTTCTCTCACTTATCTCACACTCACACTCTTTCTCTCACGACTCTCTCACCCTCTCTCTCTCTTTCTCTACTCTAGCACTATCTCACATAAGGCTTCATATTCCGGCGATAAGGTTTCGATTTTCGGTCAAAAAGTGGTGGTTTCCGGTAACAAGGCTTCGAATTCCAACGAAAAGGGTTCGGTTTCCAGATCTGGGTTCTTGGGCGACGGGTTCACCACGGTATTTATCCCGTCTCCTCCTTCTTGGTTGATTTTCACTCTTCTCATCCGTTCATCGCCTTTCACCGCCGGCGCCACCTTCCCCTTGTCATAGAAGGTTACTTTTTTTATAATTTCTTATTAATTTTAATTTTGCTTATTTAATAGTGCTTTAATCGAAAATTTGGCTTAAATAGTAGTTTAAAATGAGCAATATAATGTATATATATGATTAATTATAAGTTTTGAGGATTAAAAACTAATTTATGATTATTTTGCCTAAATTTTTGTATGCCCTAAGATATTATACGATATTATTTTTGCATAAGTTCTCTATTTGAAGTGATATGTACAATGAGTTTATTTTTGCATTGCCTTCATATTGATAGACTCACCAATGGGAGGGGAAGGGAAATCTAATGAATGGTTAGATATTTTTTGTTTGGTGATGGATTGGAATCACTTGAATTTATGTACATCATTATGCCTAGATACGTGTTCAAGACTTACTCATTAGGAGTAAGTCTTGAATAGACCCCGTTTTGGGACTGTTCTTAAACGTCAAATCTAACCTAGGACGTGAATGTTTGTTGATTAATTGATTCTAAGTAAAGTACAGTTAGTCATTTCCCTGGTTTGTTCTCCGGGTACAAATAAGATAAGTAATTATCTTTATCGTGTACTTGGAGAACTGAAGGGAGATGTTGCCGAATTTTACTTAGAATCAAAGATGATACATGCATTCACTAGTGAGATTGGACATTTAAGGATGGGTTAGATTCGAGTTATAAGGACCCAATGTAAGCATGCATTGAACATTAGCTTGTTGTGTTATATTTACGTGAATTTTTGAACTGATAATAATTTTTTATGTATGTATGTATGTATGTATGTATGTATGTATGTATGTATGTATGTATGTATGTATGTATGTATGTATGTATGTATGTATGTATGTATGTATGTATGTATGTATGTATGTATGTATGTATGTATGTATGTATGTATGTATGTATGTATGTATGTATGTATGTATGTATGTATGTATGTATGTATGTATGTATGTATGTATGTATGTATGTATGTATGTATGTATGTATGGAGACTTTTAGAAATGGGTCGAAGTTGGATCTATGAAAAGAGGAATACGTTGGAGTTCATACAAGGTGTGAATGAGTTTTGTAAACGTGTTATAGAGCATCAACAACTTGCGATGATGAGATTTATTGTCCATGTGCTGATTGCTACAATGTAAATACAATTTTTGATATTAGGACTATGAGGGATCCTATTGTTCATCGTGGATTTAAGGCTGAGTATTATATTTGGTTATGACATGGTGCAGGGACAATATACTCAGGATAGGGTTAATTTCGATAATGTTGGCACTAGTAAAACATTGGAGATTAATATGTCGAATGTTAGGGTTGATGATGAAGTTGTGGTTGGAGATCATTTTAGGATTGAAGGTGATGATGTAGTAGGTGATGATGGAAATAACTACGGAGATAATAGTGACATTGAGGATGAAGAGTTTGGTGATGATCGATTAGGTGAGATGTTGGAAGGGGCCTTTGACCATTTCAATGAGCGGCCACAAGTGTTTGACACTTTGTCTGAAGCTGCTGGGAAACACCTTTATCCAGGATGTAAAAAATACACTCAATTGATTGGGGTTTTAACCCTTTTCAACATAAAAGCGAAACATAATTTGACTAATGTAGGCTTCATAGAACTATTAGAAGCTTTACAAGATATGTTTTCTGAGGGTAATTTACTACCAAATCCACGTACTATGCGAAAAAATTAATGTGTCCTTTGGGTTTAGAATTTGAGCGGATTGATGCATGTCCGAATGATTTCTTGTTGTGTCGAAACGAGTATGCGGACCTTTATGAATGCCCAAGGTATGTAAATCCCGCTACAAATTGCCAGATGGGGTTGAGCTTGAGTCGGACAATACACATCCTTCTGTGAGAGTGTTGTGGTATCTTCCAATTGTACGAAGGTTCAAGAGGCTCTTGTCTATTAAATAAGATGGAAAGAACCTAGATGGCATGCCGATCGGAAAAAGAAAGATGGGATGCTTAGGCATCCAACAGATTCCCCTCAATGGAAGGCTATAGATTCTAAATACAGTGGATTGGGTCGGAAAGCTAGGAACTTGAGACTTGCATTGTGTACGGACGGAATGAACCTTACGGTACTTTGAGCAGCCAACATAGTACTCGGCCTGTGCTTTTAGTGATTTAAAATCTTCCTCTGTGGTTGTGCATGAAGCGGACTGTATTATGTTGTCTCTCTTAATTTCAGGGTCTAAGGAGCCGGAAAATGATATAGACATCTATCTTGCACTTCTTATCGAAGATCTCAAAAAGATGTAAGACAAAGGTGTTTGATGCGTATTCTAATGAAGATTTCAGGCTTTGTGATATGCTCTTCTGTACTATAAATGATTATCCTGCTTAAGGTAATTTGTCGGGATATAAGGTCAAAGGAGAAAAGACATGTCCTATTTGTGAGAATGGTATGGAGGCTACACATTTGCCACATTATGGGAAACATGTTAATATCATCGATAGACGATTCCTACATAGTTCTCATCCATGTCGAAAGAAAAAAGCACCACTAAACGGGTTAGCTTAAAATGCTCCAACTCCTAGACTATTGACCGGAAAATAAACAAGTTTATAATCGTGTTATGGGGATGATCACAATATTTGGTAAAGGGGTTAATCCTTCAAAAGACGATGGTGACATTTGGAAAAAAGAGTCTATATTATGAAGACTTCGTTATTAGAAAGACTTAACAGTTAAAAATTGTCTCGACGTAATGCATATTGAAAAAAATGTTTGTGATGCAATTATCGGCACTCTGTTGAATATGCTGGGGAAGACTGAGGATGGTCTGAAGGTTCGTAGAGATATGGAGAAATTGAAGATTCGGCTTAATTTGTGGCTAAAGGTTAAGGAAAAAGCTAAGAAAGGAAAGGGAACAACAACATATTTGCCTCAAGCTTGTTATACATTGTCTAGGCAAGAGAAGCGATTGTTCTATGAGTGTTTATATGGTGTTAAGGTTCCCATTCGATACTCATCTAACATGAGAAAACCTGTTTCTATGATTGATCTGAAATTAATTAGTTGAAGTCCCATGACTGTCATGTGATGATGCAAGTGTTTTTGCCAATTGCAATACACGAGATTCTTCCGAAACATGTCAGGCTTGCCATCACGAGGTTGTGTTCATTTTTTAATATCATATGCAATAAGGTACTTTACCTTGATAAGTTGGATAGTTTACAAAATGAGGTGGTGATCACACTTTATCAATTTGAGATGTATTTTGCACCTTTTTTTGACATTATGGTTCACTTAGTCTGTCATTTGGTAAGGGTGATTAAACTTTGTGGTCTTGTGTTTTTAAGACGGGAATACCCTTTTCGGAGACATATGGGTTCTTTAAAAAAGAAAGTGAAGAATCCAGCAAGACCAGAGGCGAGTATTATTCAATGAATAATTGCCGAAGAGGTTGGAGGATATTGTGCTTTGCATTTTGCTAAGGATGTGACGATAGGTCTTCCAAAGTTCAGACACGAGGGTTGTTGGAAGGAAATGATGGGGTTGGAATGCGAAATATTTCGCCTTCAAATCACCATATCATGCAACAATCAACATCAAACAATTAAGATAGAATGTTACTTTTGAAAGATTGGCGCGAAGATGATACTTACACTATCAAGGACGGATCGAGTCAAGCACACTGAATGTAAGTCGTTACATTCTCCAATGCATTCACATCCGCAGTACTCTCCGGTCGTATCCAACAAACACGAACAACATCTTCGAATGCTATCAAGTTAGTTTGCGATGCCTTATAAAAAGTAACAAATGTAAAATTTATGTGCAAAATACAACTATCATACAGTTAAATATAAAAAAATCAGAACTTTGATTCTTGATTACCTCATGTACACTTGGATAATAGAAATATTAAGCATCTCTCCTTTCAAGAACTGCACAATATCCTCCTTGGTTAGAAAAGCAGTGGAATCTGCTGGATAGTAGAACAAGGAGCTTGACAAGGTAACACCAATTGTATCATCTTCTATAATGGCAACGACAAGTGTATCTACTAACTCCCCATAATCTTCAGTCAAGGATTCCAAGAACTAGGCATCATCGATAACTGGACTATAACGAGTAACTGAACCGGCTAAAAGATGCTGGCTAGGACATCTAACAGCCTCCCCCGATACCCTTTTGTTTTTTAGTTGTCGGTGTAACCTAATAATTATTTTTGAGAACTCGCATAAGATTATGTAATTTTTAAATTTAATGCTATTGTTTTTACTAAAATGGATAACATTTTAACAATTACCTCATCATCTAACATTTGCACTAAATTTGTTGGCCATTGCACCCATGTACCCAAAGCACTAGCTAGATTGAAGATTTGATATGTGGGGACGGGGGTAGGTACTGGCAAATGACCATACTTCTCTACATAACGATGAACTTTCACTCGAAGGAGATCCTTCATCATTTTGGACCCATGAACTGAAGTGGTCTCATCAAAAGCATAAGAATGTACATCTGCCACGAGACAAGTGTCTCCACTAGTTGGTTCTATCAAATACAATCGACATGGAGTCTCGTCCTAATAGTAAAGTAAAGTTCTAATTATGTAAGATAATTATTTGTATGATGCACATGAATATATGATAAATATATGTACCTTCAACCCATGAGACTAAGTGTCGAAAAAAGGCAGATGGTCGAGCAGATGGCTCAGCAGATGGCTTAGCAGATGGTGAATTAGTTGCTGCAACAAATGATGGAACAATGGTGGAGTAGGTAATTGAGTGGGCTGTGAAAGAGTCACATTCTGCATATACGAAGCAATGTCATTCTCCACATTTCAGACATTTTCCATAGGAATGCTGCCTCTTGTTCCGATGTTGGCAAAAATATCTGCCTCGACTCCTAGGAGGTGGAACGCCAAAAGCCTCCCTATATCCAACATTCATGCCTCCAAAATTGTAAAAACTCCCCAAATGATCTGGCTTCTCTCCAAGAGCCATAAAAGGACATATTTCTTACGTACTGGAGTGAACTCACCCTTAGCATGCTTCTCGTTGTACTACAACTTTCCAAAAAGCAATAACAACCAATAAATGTTAGGAGTTAAAAAAGAAAAAAAAACATATTCATGTATCAAAATAAAGGTTGTGTATACATACATATTTGTCAGCACCAATCTTTGTTTCCTCAAGTGGAATAAATCGCTGGTTAGTGACATGATCTTTCTTATGCATCGCGCACCACCAGTCATCACTCCGGTTAATATGAGAGGACACCGAGAAGGATGGTGTACTAGATGACGATCCAGAATCAAAACTAGGTGGATAGAAGTTCTTATGCTTCCACAACTCTCTAGCATCCCCGTAGTTCCTTTTACCTAAGTGGTGATGATGTGTGTTATTTTTTGCACTCTCAACCGCCTTTTCTTCCTTTTTCAGCAAAAAAGAAAAACACAATAAGTTAGTAACATATAATTTAAATTACTAATACCAAGTTAATTAAATTATAAACTTACTATAGCCTCTTCTGACATCATAGATTCTTTAAAGGTAAGCCAATCCTCCATTTTGATGTGCTTGTATACATATAGTGTAGTATCACCTTGCTTCTCTTGCTTTGATCTAACTCTGGTCATTTGATCCAACTAGATACCGATGTGCCCTTAAAATCCCTCTAACTATTGTTCACAACTGACAAGTACGTAGTTTTTCTTTAATCTTACCTTTTCCATAATGTGAAACATATATTTAGTTTTCCATCATAAACAAATAAATAAGCGCGTTAGGTTATCATTAGTAAAATAAAACGGCAAAATTGTAAATGACATAAGTACAAAAATCATTAGAAAGACCATAGTGTCTACCCACATCAAATCCAACAAGGCAAGAGAAATGTTTCTCCATTTGCAATTGATGTTAAGTTTGCGTATAGAAAGACCGATCCAAATACCATACTTTGATCGTCACAGACCTGATATAACAAACAATTAGAAATTCAAAATGTTAAATGGTAAGCATGATAAATTGTAACTATCTTACAATCAAATATCTACTGGTCTCCCCGACTCATCAAACTCTAAGTACATATACACACTAGTAGAATAATTGTTTATTGTTGCGGTGATATTGTTGCGGTTGTATCCATACGCAGCAATATATTACGTAAAAAGAAAAGGAAAAATATAAAATAACCATATTGCTGCAGTTTCGGCCGAAAACTGCAGCAATATGGTTTCAACGAATTTTTTTTTGAAATTTTTTGACTATTTGACCAAACATATTGCTGCGGTTTCCTGACAAGAACCGTAACAATATATTAAAATAATATTAAAAAATTATTATATGAACCTATCATTGCGGGTCCTACAAAAAACCGCAGCAATAGGTTTTAAAATTAATAATAAAATAAAATAGTCCATTTAGGGTTTCACACACTCCTCATCAGTTTCACGCTCTCCTCCTCTCTTCCTCATGCACAATTACATGGAGGACAGAGGCAAGTTGCTTTTGTTGCAAAGAACAACAGTTGTGCCTCTAGATTCAACTTTTGTTCGTCGCAACGTCGCTCGCCAGATTCACTCATCGCAGCGTTTGAATTCGTTCATCGCATCGTTGTTGCTGATGATGTTTTCCAGATTCAACAGCGTTGCTCGCCAGATGCTTTCTAGAAGACGAATTTTCCGTCGTTCTTGAAGATGCTTTCCAGAAACAACGGCGTCGCTCGTCATTGGCCTTAGGTCTCTCGTCATCGTCGGCGTTTAATTTGAATTCGTTGTATTTTTCAGATGTAGTGATGGTTATTTTCCAGATCTAGTGATGTTGTACTCTTTATGGATTTTTTTTATTTTTTAGAATGAATATAATGTTAGGTTTTTTTTTTTTAAATTTTGGGTCTCTTTTTGTATAATTTTTTCTTTATATATCTTTCTTTTATATAATCTTTGTAAGAGCACATCTAAAAGTTCTTTATCATTACTTTGAATTTTGAATTTGTTGTGTTTTATTTTTTTCGGCATTTTTTTGTCAAATTTGATGGCAAAATGCAAATTTTTTTTACCTGTACTGGTACCTGTTGCTGCGGTTTTGACTAGGACCCGCAGCAATAGGTGTAACATATTGCTGCGATTTTGGCTAGGACTTGCAGCAGTATGTTGGCATATTGTTGCGGTAAAAAATCGCAACAATATGTTAATTACCTATTGTTGCGTCCTTAATTGCTGTGCGGTCAAAACCGCCGCCAATAGGCCACTTAATGACCGCAACAGTAAGCAATTATTCTACTAGTGATAGCTGATGTGTGAACCATGATATGTAGTTGTCTAACGACGATCTAAGAAACAAAATAGGAAAACTAAATTAAAGAATGAAAAAATAAATTACTTATTCAATATTCACAACAATTGAAATAAGCGCGAACTTAAGAGGGGCGCTGACGTGGATCAGATGTCACCTCAATGCCAAGCACTAGGGAAAAAAAAGGAAGGGCTGCGCTGGAAGGGCTACGTTTTCTTCAAAACGCATCCCTTCTTTATTGCAGGGCTGCGGTTTTGAAGAAAACCGCAGTCCTTTGCAAAAAGGGTTGCGCTTGTCTGAAAAACGCAACCCTTCTTAGTGTAAGAAGCGCTGCGCTTTTTAGACAAGCGCAGCCCTTTATGGGCTTTTTATTTTATTTTATTTGAAAAGAAGCGCGCATTGGGCTTAAAATGTTAAGCGGGCTAGGGTTTATTATCCCTCCCTCCCTCATTCTCTCTCCTCTCTCACAAACGCTGCCTCTCTCTCCTCTCTCATAAATGCTGCCTCTCTCTCCTCCCTTCACTCATTCTCTCTCGATCTCTCACCAAATCCCAGCTCCTAAATCTCAATTCTCAACATCCTTCCCTCACGCCATCAGCAACTCCTCGATCCACGAATCAACGGTATTGATTGCAGTTCCAGTATTTTCTTCTTCCAAAGATGTTGAAACGTCTTTGAAGATATCAAATCCAAATCCATCTTCTTCTCCAAGTGGAATATTCTCGAATATATGTTCCCAGTCGATTTCATTCAACTCCATTCGAATTCAAACCCTAATTTCGAAATCAAATTAAAAAAAAGGAAAAGAAAAGTCTAAAAGATTATCGATGACTATGTATGTTCTTCTTTGTTGAATGTTGAAGCAGGGGAGAGAGAAAGTAGGAATTTTACTAATCTATATTGCAGAAATAATGACGATTGTATAGTTTTTATATTTACGAGGATGTTAATGTTTCCAGTTTCCTTCGTCGCAATACTCGCTCGACGCGACAAATCAACCGACGGCTTCCTCCCTCGTTCGTTCGTTCAGATCTCCATCAACACTCGTTCGTTCTTCGTCGCCATTAACAATCGTACATTCCTTTTTTCTTCGATTCCCTCGTTTTCTTCTTCGGTTGGCGAGGATGACTCGTTTTCTTCGGTTGGCGAGGATGACTCGTTCAGATCTGGTGGTTGATGCAAAGGGACTGACAACCGGAGATTATTTGTTACTATTTTTCGTTTTTTTAGTTTCTGTTTTTCGTTTTTTTTTAGTTTTTGTTTTTCGTTTTTTTGTTTTTTAGTTTCTGTTTTTTTTAGTTTCTGTTCGCTCGGTTCTTCCTTTTTTTAGTCTTTACTAATTATTTGTTACTTATAATATTTATTGTTTACAATATATTCATCTGTTTTTGCGATAATATATATTTGGTTGGATATATGTAGTTTTTGTTATTATATATTAATGTCAGTTTGTGATTTTGTTATAATTTTATCAGTTTGGAATTGATTTTGTGTCAATTTGACATAAAAAATGCAAAAAAATAAGTTTTTATTTTTTATTTTTTTGGGGTTCAAAAGGGCTGCAATTTTGAGCTAAAACCGCAGCCCTTCTAAGTTAAAAAGGTTGCGTTTTTAGTCCAAAAACGCAACCCTTCTAGCTACGAAGGGCTGGGTTTGTTGTTAAAACCGCGACCCTTCCTTGTGAAGGGTTGCGATTGAAAACCGCAACCCTTCCTTTACAGTGAAGGGCTGCTATGGAAAGGTTTGTTGTCAAAATACGCTGCCCTTCCTCGTGAAGGGCTGCGATTGAAAACCGCAGCCCTTCCTTTACAGTGAAGGGCTGCTATGGAAAGGGTTGTTGTCAAAATACGCAGCCCTAAGCCCTAAGGGCCTTTTTAACCGCAACCCTTCCTTATTTTTCCACTAGTGAAGTAAAGCATTCCTATCAGTCTCTCGTTCCCAAGTTTCCCACCAAGCATCTGAACGTCTGTGGCACGGTCTTCAGCATGGTCACTATCCTCCCCTAGTGAGCCTCGTTTTATGGGTTAAATGGTGCATCAGAATCCGATGAGTGATCGCTCGAATGTAGCATATATATAGAAATAACCAAAACTGTTAACAAATTTAAAACAATATATATAAACATGTCTCAACATATTATTGTGAACAAATGAATTGAATTTAGCGTCACAATCAACATGAGTTAAATACTCAATCTTCATCTTCTTCTTTTTACGGCCCCAACACAACAACCACCATACAACCACCACTGCCCTACCCCTTGACCGAGACCGGAGCGCATCACCTGCGCTGCCACAGTACCGCCCAGTCCCACAACAGCCACCTTCATCTTTTCCTTCATTCTCTCTACTTCCACCCAGCTATTTCTCTGGCTCTCACTTTTTTTGTCTCCCCTCTTCACGGCTCCTACACCACAACACCACCACTTTGTTCACTGGACTGCTTCCCGTTGAGAAACCATCATCCCTCGTCGACTTTGCTTCGCAATGCAACAACCCCAATTCTCTTCAAATGTGTTTATGAAATGAGTACACTATGAGATAGTACATGTTTATCCAAATGATTATTCTTGAGTTGCGGGATGATTATTATGATTTATTAATTCATAAATATTTTTTATGTGTTTTATGAACTAATGAACTCTCATGAGCTATTGTTATGAAAACATGATATGAAATGATTTTGCTACCTTAATTATTGTGGTAGATCTAAGATGAATTATTGATGATTGTCAACCTATGAATGTTAAAAGTTACAAAACATGATGAAGTAGTAAACACTTGAGGAAAAAAAGCAGAGGGTACGTAGAAAGGGTTGCGGTTATCTGAAAAACGCAGCCCTTAATGTTAACGGTTGCGGTTACCCGAAAAATCGCAGTCCTTGATGATAAAGGGTTGCGGTTAGTCCAAAAACCGCAACTCTTTATGATAAAGGGTTGCTGTTTTTAAGCTAACCGCAACCCTTTGTGATTTTTTTTTAAATTATTTTTGCATCTTTAATTCCCTCAGTAACACTTTCCAATGAACATTCTAACCCTCGCTCTCTCTCTCCTTCTCTCACTCCAAACCCTAATCCTTTCAAAATTTTAACCGATTCTTCTACCCTTGCCCTAATTCTTTTAAAACTTTCGACAATGATTGGCCTTGGGATTTGGATTCACTAGTACATAATTAATGATTTGCGTCGGACCTAGGACAACAACAAAAACCCGATATTTAGCAGGCAACATCAATACAAGGTGGTTATTCCACCTAAAAAAATACTTGAATTAGCAATTTCATTTAAAACAAGAATTTTTTTTTGTTAAACTAACACAATAAACACACAAATTACCGTAGGAAGCGAGAGAACATCAATATCGTCATCAACACAATTTGTCTCATTCATTGCATTTAAACAACTCAATAATTATTCTTCTTTAAGATACCCAAATAACCAGTTTTCTGTAGTGACAAAAGCCTCTACATTCTTAAGCGATAAAGTTGACCTATATTTCGTCAAAACCCGCCCATCCATGGTGAATGAAGATTTAGAAGCAACATAAGTGATTGGAATAGCCAAACTATCCTTTGTCATTCTAGAAATAACAGGATATGCAAAACATTGAGACTGTCAATACTTGAGCAAATCAAAATAAAAACTACGTAGAATAAGGGGATAATTAAGATAAGCATCAACATTAGATTGTACTCCCCCCACAGATAAATTACTGGCCTCAAGTTACTGGCTAGAGGTGGGCCTGGGTCAGGGGTGGTGGCTAGGCAGTGGGCCTAGAGTTGAGTCAGGTGGTAGGCATGGGCTTATGTCAAGGGTGGGTCTGGGCCTGGGTTAGTGGGTGGGCCTAGCAGGGAGGTGAATTGAATTCGGGTAAGGGTGGGTGTTGGATCTGGTAACTTTCCTAGGGTTTCTAAGGTTACGATTTTGAAATAGGGTAGCGGTCATATATTTTTAATAAAAAAAAGTTGAAAATCCATTCAAAAAAACCAAAAAATTCATAAACAAAAAAAATAGAAAATTCATTAAAAAAAAAGTTGAAAATTCATTAAAAAAACAGAAAATTCATACGAAATTATTAATTATCTAGCCGTTAAAATTTCATAAAGAAACCTACTAAATTGCATTTTTATTAATTACTAAGGTGAAAAATTTAAACGATCTAAAAATAATTCAACAAATAAAAAAGCAGAAGATTCATACTAGATTACTAATTATTTAGCCGTTAAAATTCATAAACAAACCTACTAAATTGCATTTTTATTAATTACTAAGGTGAAAATTTTAAGTGATCTACAAATAATTCAACAAATATACAATTAGAATAATATTTTATTAATTATTTAGCCTTTAAAAATTCATAAAATAAGAAAAAATAAACAAATGAATGAATCATAAATTCATAATCATATATTAGTGTGTTACAAGAATTAGAACAACATCCAATTTTTTACAAACAGACTAACACCAGAATATAAAAATAATCCCTACAAAAATCAGATTATTTTTAACAAAATTAAGATAATATCGAACTTCCAATCCAAAAAAATCAACAAATATATAAATTCGAATTCCTAAAAATATCATAACAACAAAATTTCATGATTCAAAAGAAAAAACAAAATAAAAAACCTCGAATTGAATTGAGTTCTTAACCTGGATAAGGTTTTCTTTGACCTGATAGAAAAAAAACCCTTTTCTCTCTCTAAATTTTCCTCCGCCTTCTCTCTACAACAAAAACCCATCTAACCCTAGAACTCGCCGGAGATCCGGCGCCGCGCAGGTTTCCGGCGGGTCTCCGACGAGTTCCAACATTCTTTTCTTTGTCTTTTCTGTCGTTTTTTTTTTCTTTCCATCGATTTTCGGTTGCTCGCTTTTCCGTCGTCGGGTAGTTCTTCAGTCGTTGTTTTCTGTTGCTTGTTGCTGGCTTTTCGGTTGTCGCTTCTCCCTCAAACCACCAGACTTTGATTCAAACCTGTCTCCGCCATCTCCACCGTCCACCGTGAGTTAGTTTCGTTTGGGCTCCCCTCCCCCTCTCCCCTGTTTCGTGGTGTTTCTCCCTCTCCCCTTGTTTAGCAGTTTTGGGCCTCCCCTTCCCCTCCCCTTGTTTATCAGTTTCGGGCCTCCCTCTTCCCCTCCCCTTAGTTATCAGTATCGGGCCTCCCCCTCCCCCTCCCCTTAATTATCAGTTTTGGGCTCCCCCTTCCCCCTCCCCCTTAATGTCGAAGCAGGACAAAAGTCAAGGTACTGGGCTTTCCCCGCACCGCCCCCTTAGTGTTGTGTAAACAGTCTCTCACGGTGGTTGTGTTCTTCCACCTTCACCTGGTGTTGCTTTGGATCTTGGGAGTACATTCCTTTTACGTTTAATTTTCTATTTTTCGTTGTGTTTTTTGTTTGGATTAGTATGGTGTTGCTGATTAGTATGGTGGTGGTGTTTGTTAAATCCAACTGTCTAGGTGGTTGGTTAGAGTTAGAGATTTCATGTTTGGGGTTTAATTTCTCCGGTTTTCATAATCGGATTGTTTTTCGAGATCTAACCTTGGTTAGATTTCACTCTCGCTTGGTAATGATTTCATTTGTCATTGCCTTGATAAAACTATATCTGAAGACGACTCCCCAATTTGTCAATTGGGTTTATAGCGCGTCAACTTATTTGAGTTTCTCTGTGATGGAGAAATCTCAAAAAATACCCTTCCACAAGGGTATTAAGTCACACACGAATGTGACTCTTGCAGGAAACTTGACCTGGAAATGGTCTTGTAGCGAGTTCATAATCTCGCTGTTCCTTGGTTGCCCCGCTCGTGAAATCAGCCTTCTCTTCCCACTGCTTTCAACAGGATTCTGGCGCTCATCATCCACCCGAAGAAGCGTCATCCGCCAGATCGAGTTTTTATTTATTATAGTTTAAGTTATGTACGGTTTTGTAGTTGTCGTGTAATAGCGAGCCCAACTCAGTTTAATTTCTTTATCTTCGTTTGTTTGTTTTTAGCATTAGGATGTACTTTTGTTCTTAATTAATGCACATCATCTTGATGTCAAAAAAAAAAAAAAACCAAAGATGAGATGTTTTTCGACTCTTCAAACTTCAAAAATCTCCTCTTCGTGTCTTCAATATTCACCAATTTTCATTCTTCTCTTAATGTAAAGAAATGAGGAGAATTAGAGTGTAGAAGAATCAAATGTTGAGAGGCGAAGTGACAATTTTAGATTTTGAGTTTTGAGAGAAGAAACTGTGTGAGTGTATGAGAGAGAAGAAACCGTGTGATTAAATCTAGGGTTTTTGTGTTTGTGTTGTAATTGTGTGGTTACGTAAAGGTTAGAGTATATATATGGAGGCAAGAATAGGTTTTTAGAACTCTATTTTGGGCCAGCCCAACTGTCCAAGTGCCCAACAAACCACATGCACAAAAATTAGAATGGTAGAATTATTATTATTATTATCATTATTATTATTATTATTATTATTATTATTATTATTATTGTTATTATTATTATTATTATTATTATTATTATTATTATTATTATTATTATTATTATTAATTTTTTTTTTTTTATTATTATTATTATTATATTATTATTATTATTATTATTATAATATTAAGCATCCATTATATATTTTATAATGTTGAATTTCTTGATTTTTATGATTTGGTGTTGATTTTAAGAAACTATGCGTGTATTGATGTACAAATATCATAATGAATAGGAAAATTAGTTTCTTTGTTGGATTTTCATGTATATATATCAATTTGATCAATGGATGAGATGAAAGATCACACTTTAGTCTATTAGTTCCACCAAAGTTCAAAGTAAATAACTTAAATAGAGTATTTTACTATTAATCGACCAAACATTAATACTTAACTAATACTCCCTCCGTGTCTTTTTAATTTACTCACTTCACTTTGGGGGAAAACCAAGAAGGAAGTACAAAAGTATGAGAGAGAACCTAAAAAGGTGAGAGAGAAACTAAAAAGTGAGAAGATAAAGTAAAAAGTGGGTTAAAAATATTAAAAAGTGGATGACATGTGTGGAAAAAGAGGAGAAAGTAGATGTGACATGTTACCAAAAATAGAAAAAGCAATAGCGTGTAGATTAAAAAGAAACAGACCAAAAAGAAAAGTGTGTAGATTAAAAAGAAACGGAGGGAGTAATATACTTCCAAATTCATAATAAAAATTATACCTTATTTCCCGACCGAAATGAATTTCACTCAAAAACTATAACTTTAATATACTATTGTCAGTTCCTATTAGCTTATCACAAGTCATTGATTAATGATACATTCATTTAGCTTATCCCATAATAACTTGTTTCAATTTAGTTATATGTTTTTAGTCATGAAATGAGTTTAACTTAAAGATTGCTAAGTTTAATAGAGTATTGTTATCTTGAATTAGTTTTTCGACCTACATTAGTACATCTATCAATCACATCTTACAACAACTTGTTTCAATGCACTTCGATGTGTTTAGTTCCAAATCAATTGAACTTAAATACGATTAACTTAGACAGAGTATTGTTATTTGAATTACCTGATTGAATATCATTGACACATTTAGTTAGTCAATAAGATTAGAACTCAAACCTTAGTTCTCCTAATAAGTTCTGACTCTAAACCAACATTATCCCTAGACATCTCGAACCAAGCTAGTCGTCCCTTCTCTTCTCTTTCGATTGTTTTCATTTGAATCTTGAACTACAATGGACAATATTAAACTAGTCACTAAATGGATTAAATAATGTAATTATTGAATGGATTGTGTGGATCACTAAACAGATTGACTTGGTCACTAAATAAATTAAACTAGACATTATATTATAAAAAAGGTGATCTGTTCTTTTCGTAATACTAAGCTTGGGGACGTTGCCTAATCTTAAATTATAATTAGGTGGTCATCTACAAGATCAATTGTTGAGATTATACAATGTAGTATTATCTAAAATTTACTAACATAAATACATTGATATATACACTAATTTAGAGTAGTATAGTGATTACTTACATTGACTTTGATCATGGTGTACTCATATAATTGTGTGTTTATCAACTTTGATCATTATCGACTCCAATTATTTGTCATTATCATTTATCATCACCTTTAATCTTTGATCACAAACAATCATCAATTCATCATTAATAATTGTTACAAGTCAATATAACAGTATATAATAATTATGTTACCCAATATCATTACATAATTACATTTAATATAGTTAACATTATTATAATTAACCTACAAATGAGCAATGATTAGAAATTCGACAATAAAGAATTTGATATTTAATTTTTCAATATCAACCAAATGTTCAACCTTTAGTAAAATAATTTCACAGTAAAAATAACAATTTCAAAATGCGCTTTTAGAATCAATTATAGACACATCTCTTTATGATAATCGTTATTTCCGACCGGTTTAACCGACATGGCAAAAGTCCAAACAAGTTAAAATTCTTCTCAATAAATAAGTTGTTGACCCGAAGCGCGACTCGTAGCAAAAAGATGCATATGGCATAACCGACATTGAATTTCACCTGAGTTGATGCGACTTTCCTTACAAAAAACGAAATTAACTGAATCCAAAATGAAAATAATTGTTTAACTGATAGTAATGGGTAAATAATCAACTGTGTTTAACTGAATTGTACGGGTCAAACCAAAAGAAAAATGTAAACTTAAATGAAGTGAACTGAAAATTGAATTAAGTGTATGGATTGAAACAGAAACAAAAAAAAAAATATAAACTCAATCAATTAGATTTGGAAAAACGAATTGAAATTGATTGAACTGGAGTCAAATGAACTGTTTGGTTTGAACCTGAACTGGTTAACCAAATTGACACCACTATACACATTCATTTACACTGAGTTTGCCTAATGTTTTTTCAACTTCTTTTCTCCTTTTTGTTTCCTAGTTCCTACATCTCACATCTGCTTCTGAGAAATTCAGAAAAACTAGCCATAATATTATACTAAAAACTAGTACAAAATAGGAAAGATATAGATCAGTACTTTTCTGAGACAGGTCTTGAAGGAAACAGTCTCAGAAAAAATGTCAATAACGACCATAGGCAGACCAGAGCGACGATGTAAAAGGTCACAAAAATTGCTGATAAAGCCCCAGTTATCTCCATCACTTCTGGGGTAGCCTGAACCCCTCTCATTGCAAACATCAGACCCTCACAATAACTTACAGCTCTAGTCAGTTGGTAGAATCTATAAACCTGCTAAGAAAATGCATAGCCAAATTGAAAAACTGGTATACAGAAATGATCAGGAGTCATTGAAAAGCTCAAAAGCATAATACCTCGCAGATAATGGGAACTAGAGGCCAACAGGATGAGCCTTGTCTATCAATGAAAGCCTCAAGAGCAAACTGAGCCAGGTATCCAACTAGCAAGGGACTAACTGCAACAAGAGCTTTCATGCCTATCAATGGCCACGTGACATAAGTTACCAGTAAAGGAGGAATCACCTTCAGGCCCATGGCAAAAAATGAACTTGATAAGTGTCCCTTCGAACCCGTTATGAGGCCCCAACGTTTTGCACTAAAATGAAGATATGGCCTTTGAACGCGATCAGTTATCAGAAGGAAGGCTGCAATACCAGCGTAGAGCACAACTTCACAAGAAAGGTTACAAGCAATCTCTGTAGTGTTGCAAAGAAGATCATGATCAGTGGTCCAAGTATGTAAAGACCCAGGGAAAGGGCAGCTGACTAAAACAATCCTACTTTTGAGGTCAAAAGTTGTAACTCATGGCCATTAATTTCTAAAGTATACAATACAAAAATATTTTTGTCAGATAAATCTTGACAGGTGTGAACCAAATGAAGCTTACAATATTGGGAAGAAAATAGTACATAGCTTACAGTGAAATCTATACTGAGATCACCTATTAGCATCAATAACCACAAAGCAATTGTCAAAGCATATTGTAGTACAGTATAAAAGTCATCTTATCAAATCAATGCAACTAAAACAAAATGTAGCTTATGACAGTATGGCATTCCGAATGCATAAACCTCCATCAAATTGCTAAAACAATACGCCCATAGCAATTAGCACATGTCTGCAATAGTCAAGTCATGCAAAATCTTGCTTTGGATGTGTGCATGTATATGTGCATCACGCACTAGCGCACACACACTTATAAATCAATGCATGCCAAATTCAACACTTGGAGCATGTTTAAATTAACATTCTTTAAAAGTGTTGGAAACAGAAATGCAAGACCATTCTGGTTACATGTCTGCAACGGTTTCCATTTCATGATAGTAACTATTCCACCTAGTTATTATTGGTGACCAAATGTTTATTTTTTAACAATAGTGAAACCAAACATTCAATAAAGACAACAATCATCGTTACCCCTCCATCTATTTGATTTGATGCCATTCCCATTAAATGACTTAAAACAAACATCCACTTAAACAGTTAAGGGAGAAGAAAAAGAAGATAAAAACCAAGAGAGCAAATAATCAAGCCATAAACTTAGATTATATTAATATAATAACAAAATTGAGATAGTTAGCGAGAGTTACCTGCAAGATACTCATTCTTGAGAAAACTATCAAATACATTAGAAAGGAAAATTGGAGGGATGATCAAAGATAGTATCAGAACAAGCGGAGCAAAAACCCAGAGCACTGAACCTCTATTGTCCTTATAAGGGGATGAAACAACCTTGCTCTCTTCAACCACATGGTGAGTTATCCCATAAAACGAAACGGAGCCCGATTTACCTCCAAACGGTTCAATACGAGCAAATTTCAAACCCTTTAAAGAAAGTTAAAATTTCGCATTTGAATCAGAATGTATCTCTGGAATACCAGAATTATTCTTTGAAGACACTTCCAATTTAGCATCTGGAACTAAAGAAGATGCATAAACTTTGGTTACTTCCTTTGATTTTGGGAAGAGAGATACCTTGACTGCCCAATTTAAACTCGGTAGAGTATGTGCTGCAGTAACAATTCTAAAGTTAGAACACAAAAGCAACTAAGTAACAAAATGCAGAAAATTTCAGCCCAAGTTTACTCTAACTCCCTATCCAGCACCAACACATATTGAAGAACATAGTGTATTGTTATTCCTCACCCTCTATTTGCTAAGGCTCCGTTTGTTTTGAAGGAAAACTATTTTTCCCCATTTCCATTGTTCGATTGGATAAGGCATTTGAAAAGGGAAACTAAGGTATAAAAGAGTTTTCCATCCCTTTGTAGACATTCCACCAAAATTTGAAGGTAAACCGTTTTCCTCTCCCCACACAATCGAATGAGACATATTAAACAATAAAATGTGTGTTCTAAGACTTCAACCTATGACCTCTCATTTGGGATACAAAATGCACTAACCAACTACTCCCTCTGTTTCCTAAAAATCTTCCCTCTTTCCGTTTAGGTGCGTTTCCAAAAGATCTTCCCTCTTTTACTTTATTCCTTTTTTGGAATTTGTTTTTTCCTTTTTACCCTCTCATGTCCCTATCATATGGTCCACCATTACATTATTAATTCAATTTTAATCCCTTTCACTCTCCTACTTTAACCCCTTTTTATTTGTTTATTTGTCTTAACACCTTTCTCTCTCCTACTTTACCCACCCCACACCCCCACACAAATGGATTCTCCTTGGTATCTGTAGGAACAGTAACAAGGAAGGTCTTTAGGAAACGGAGGGAGTATTCTACAATTTCATGTTGATAGTTGTGAAATGTTATTTAAGGACAAGATAATATTTTTATTTTTAAAATAATTAAATACAAATATATATATTAATACTCATTAAGCTAATGCAAATAATAGAGTATCCTACCTTTCAGTTCAATATATTAAAAAAAAAAAGATCTTCAAAGTTTTATAACCTCCATGGCTCCATAATTAACACTATTACACCATTTAACAGCTAAATTTTGAAAACAAGATTGTATTACATTAACCTGTATTTTAATAACAAGTTGTATGTCTTTTTTTGTAAGTAATTACATATTTATAAATCTATATTCTCTTGAAACTAGGGGTTATATTGATATTAATTATAATTTACTATGTAGAAAATCTAAAAGAAACGTGAACATCATTATCCGAGCACAATCCAATACCTATAACTTTTACTTTCCACTTCTCTCAAGTGTTTGATATAAGAAATCCCATTCACATTGACAAATAATTCAGGAGATATCCCGAACCAACAACTAGTCTTTCATGAAAAAACATTTTCCATCAAACCAAACGGACAATAAATGTCGCCCTGTATTTATACTTTGTGCCTACCCCTCATTCCCTTCTACTTTTCGCATCCCTTGTCCTCCTTCCTCACTATAATATTATACAATCTATGTATGTTTTTGATAAAACATGTATAAACATGCAAATAACTAATGTTCCATAATATTAGATAAATAATTTTTAAATAATTGCGTAGATATTTAGCAAGTAATAGCTCAAGCAAGAGTGGTGAAATTATTCTTACATTTAGGCGCAAGCCGAAACCTTCGGTCATTCCCAATAATGGGTCTCGCGCGAACCTATGAGACATAAATTAATACTATAAATAGGATATAAGTGGGCAAATTTCCATAAATTCAACAAAGTTACACAAAATTTGACGAAAGAAAGAAATAACGAAAGAATTACAAATTCTTCAGAGCGCGGATGGGGAAACTTCGGCAATCCGAAAGAAGAGCAGCAAATGGACTGCAAAACCATTTTTAGCGAGTAGGGTTTTAGCCAGTAAAGGAGGTCTTTTATTTATAGTGAGAGTCTGAGAGACAACAGACAAGTTGAAGAGAGGGTAAAGAATTCCGGATTGACATCAGAAAAAGCATGCCACGTGACGCTCTCCCTAGGGAGTTTTAGTTCATGTAATCCATTTACAATTAAAAATCTAAAAATGGCATAGTATAGGGTTTGATCTCAAGACCTCAAGTGCATATACTAAAGTCTTAACCACTAGGCTAAGTTGTATTTAGTGTTATTATCATAAAGTTTTATATTAATAAATGAAATTTTTTCTTACCCGGGGCATAGCCCGGGCATAATAACTAGTTGTTTATTATATGTGTCCGTCCACATGGTGTGGCTACAAACAAACACGCGTTCGCTCCATCAAATTATTTTCAGTATGTTAATGTTGCACTCGTTTTTCATCATAATTGAGCTTTTGATAAGGTGTTGAAATATTATCGAGCAAAATTTTCAGCTCCAACTTGAATCTATCAAACTAAAATGTTGAGTGTGATGTGAGAAAAAAAACCATTTAAAATTTACCCAATTGTTCATAAGAGTAAATTGATTAGTATAAACTTTTGTTATACGAGTAACATCATTTGTTTATAAATGTAATCGTTTTTATTGTTAAGAATAACCTCATCCGTTAGAGGTAACCACATTGAATCATACGAGTAACTTCATTCATTCATAAGAGTAAGCTTATTAATTTTCCTTTGTATATATAAAGGTAACCCCATTTATTTATGTAGCAACCCATTATATTGTTTAAAAAACCTAATATGAACCCGGTGCACACTAATTAGTGTGCACCAGATCCATATCACGTGAGTTTATGATAGTGTATATTGATATGATATAGTGTATGTTAAAATGATATAGTGTATGTTAAAATGATATAGTGTATATGTTAAAATGATATATTGTATATTAAAATGATATAGTGTATGTTACAACGATATAGTGTATGTTAAAGTGATATAGTGTATGTTAAAGTGATATAGTGTATGTTATAATGATATAGTGTATGTTAAAATGATATAGTGTATGTTAAAGTGATATAGTGTATGTTAAAGTGATATAGTGTGTGTTAAAGTGATATAGTGTATGTTAAAGTGATATAGTGTATGTTAAAGTGATTTAGTTTGTGTTAAAATGATATAGTGTATGTTACAATGATATAGTGTATGTTAAAGTGATATAGTGTATGTTAAAGTGATATAGGGTCACGTGCCTGGTCCACACTATTTTTAGTGTGAACCGGGTCCACGCAAGTCCGATTGTATATTGTTATATGCAACCTTAAAATGTTATATGACTAACCTCAATTTATTTTTTTGGAGTAACCTCATTTAATCTTATGAGCAACCCTATTTAATCATAAAAGACTCGTCGTTTATTCATATTAATCATACGCGTGACCCTAAATACTCACAAAAGTAAGCCTATTTAATTTTAAAACGCATTGTATAGTGTTAATTAACACGGTTATGTAGTATGGTATTCAAATAGAAGTAATAAATATTGTATACTTCCACTATATCTTTGTACTTACAAAGTTGCAACATAAATTCTTAGCACTAAGGAGGAGATTAGAGAAGGTAAACAAACAAATTAATCAAAATAAATTAAACATCAGTATGAGAGATGAATTAGGATGTTAACTTTAAATTATTTTGATTAATTTGTCCGTTTATATTCTCTAATTTTTTCCTTAAATTGCGTGCCAAAAGGCTATGTTGTAAATAAAAAGAAACGGATAAAGTATTACATGAAAGAGTAGTGTAAAACACGACATATAACTAACATTTATTAGCTATATTAAGACAATTATATTCTTGATTTTAATATGCTACATTTTCATTTTGATACTTCTATACTATTTCATTGATATAATATACTACTTATTATTTGTTTTAATAAATGAAATTTGTCTATAGATGCTATGAACTGGGCAAATCTCAGGTTGGGCAAGATAATGGAATGGCAGTTCAGGTCGCATCCGGCTAACTGCGGAACAAAAAATGTGAACCAAATTGAAAATTAAAAATCCGACTAAAAGTCTGATTAAAATAATCCCAACTATGAACTACGGAACAAATAGGAGGAGGATCGATATTGGATTATGCAAATAATCTGATTGACTCTAAACTACAACCAAATTCAATATCCCACACTAACCTAATTTGCATATCCTAATTAACTCAATTAGAAGCTTTTTCAGCTATATGTACGACATCCTTCACCTTGTCCTAGTTACATATTCGATCATTTATAACATTGTGACTTTCATTGTTGCAATGAATTAATTTAACTATTATATCAATAGTCAAAGTGTTGCAATTAATATTCAACGATGGAAAAGAAGTACACATATGAAAAGGCTTATTGCAAGGTTTAAAATTTAAAAGTTATAGTGTTTGTTTGTATTTTTTTAATAGATAACATTATTTGATGAAATAGTTGAATTTGGGTTGGAGGAGGAGCAAAGTTGATGTAACACCTCGACGATTTTCCATTTTTCAAAATATCTTTTTATTATAAAACTTAGAAAATTATTAAAGTATTATCACCCCTGTGATAACGTATCGGCTTATTCATAGTTTTGCAGCGGAAATAATAATTAATGATTTTGAAAGTAAAACTTAGTCAACCAAAAGTCAACTAACATAAAGTCAAAAGTCAACCTCAAAAGTAAAAGTCAACCATAAAAGTCAAAGTCAACTATGAAATAATAAAAGTCAACACAAGCTCTCCAAATCCCTGAACCCATGACACATCATCTTCAAACCTGTAAACGGCGATGTTCTATTGATCCTGAGAGACTGCTCACCAATTGGGTCATCACAAGATCAATAAGGCAACCATCATCAACACAAACACACAAAGCATGTAATCAGCAAAGCTAAGTACTACATAGTAAATAAATATAAAACCTAACATGATACAAATAAATATTAAGCATGGATGAATAATAATATAGCAAACTACTTTTATTGAACTAAACTCCATACCTATTAAGTTAATTAATTTAGATGGAATAGTCAATGAACGAGTTGACTAAACCAAAACTAGTCTTCAATCTTGAAGACGATGTACGGGCGCGACTCCGTACTCCCCTGACCTACGATATCGAGGAATCTTTAAAATAAAAAAAGGACACGGTGATCAATCCGGTCCCAAAAAAAGTCATGGGCTACCACCATGTACTCCAACTCATAATAGTCAAAGACTCCATGAGTCACAAGTCTAAAGCTATTGCTATTCACGTTTCACTTTACATGATTAGTAATTAATTCACTTGCCATGACTCGCAAGTAGGACAAATAATATAATCATCATAATTAACAATGCTTCACATAACGACATAAAACATGCAAATCCAATTGAATATAAATCACATAAAAATTAAAGTTAGTTCCGTATACATGATACTACATAAATCTCATCATTAAGACATGATACTAATCCAACAAACACATAGATATGTGCGTACCTTGTGTAGACGAAACGAGAGGACACTTTCACAAGCTCAAAAGTTGCCTAAAGAGAGTTCTCCACCTAACAATAATCAACATGACCACAAATCAATACTCTTTAAATTTCCAGCAATATTAAAAATACTTTGAACCCTCTTTAAAAGTGTTTAAAAACCTTTCTTATCATTAAAATTTCAATTATTAATACTCCGTAGTATAATACTACCTCCGTTTCCTAAAGATCTTCCTTGTTACTGCTTCTACAGATACCAAGGAGGATCCATTGTGTGGGGTATGGGGTGGGTAAAGTAGAGAGAGAAATGGGTTAAGATAAATAAACAAATAAAATGGGTTAAAGTAGGAGAGAGAAAGGGAGTACAATTGAACTAATAATGTAATGGTGGACCATATGATAAGGACATGAGAGGGTAAAAATGGAAAAAAAATCAAAATAAGGAGTAACGTAAAAGAGGGAAGATCTTTTGGAAACGCACTTAAACGGAAAGAGGGAAGATCTTTAGGAAATAGAGGGAGTACTACTATACTAGTTATTAAAAATCCTTAAAAAGTCATACTTTGATCATAAAAACTCCATCATAAGCATAGTTATAAAATTTCCAGCAACTTATAATATAATAAAACCCTCTTTAAACATACTTAAATATAATTAAAATCATAAGAATACTCAATTTTATAAACTATAATATACTACTATGATTGGCCAACTTATAAAACCTTAAGATCCATGCTTGACACTTAAAACCTTAATTTAAACATAATAAATAAATATGAAATTGAATTACTTCATTATATAAACTACATAATCTTAGATTTATATTTCGATCATCAAACTATAAATTTAAACATAAACATATTAAATCAATCCT
Organism: Beta vulgaris subsp. vulgaris; assembly: GCF_026745355.1. Taxonomy (NCBI): domain Eukaryota; kingdom Viridiplantae; phylum Streptophyta; class Magnoliopsida; order Caryophyllales; family Amaranthaceae; genus Beta; species Beta vulgaris. Next base: position 23,159,276 of record NC_079210.1, on the reverse strand, counting down.
TTATAATATAAACTTTGCATTAGATATAACTTGTGGAGGAAAAAATAACCAAAAAGAAAAGGAGGGAGGACCGGCGGCAAGGGGGCAGGGCTGCTGGCATTTCTCGCGACGATCGGCGGTGGCGGATGTGGCTGTTGCTGTCAACGGGAGGACAGCAGAGCCAAAGAAAATCGAGAGAGAGAGAGGAAGAAAAATCGGGAGAGAGAAAAGAAGGAGGAGGGCCGCAAAAAAGGGAGGAGAAGGAAGAGAGAGAAAACAAGTGTGTGGGAATTTTTTTGGAGTTTGTATAGTTACCACCTTTTGAGCTTAGAATAAGTGTTTCGGCTTAAATAATATTTAATGGTTGGGTGATTTGTGTAGTTGGGTTCCTCTAACCCAATTTAAAATCCTTTTTGCTAAACCAAAAGGTGTTTTAAGCTATTTAAATAATTTTCAAAGTATGACTAAATAAAATATTTAACTACTTTAAATCATTAAATAATTCCTTTGACTTTCACATAGTCAACCTTTCAAGAAATAAAGCATTTAAATACTAAAATATATTAATATATATAACGGTAATTTCACCAAATACCCTTGACAAAAAAATTTATTCACCAAATATCCCCACTTGTTTCAAAATTCACCAGATACCCTTTTATTGACATACCTCGTTAGCATTTATTTACAAGTTTGCCCTAAGTCAACCTAATTAGCTTACAATCAACCTAATTAACCCTAACTAACCCTATCCTAACCCACCAGCCCCCCCAAAAAACCCCAGCCCCACCAGTCCTCATCCTACCCCACACCAACCCCGGCCCCACCAGCCCTCTCCAACGCTGCCGCAACTACGCTTCCCCATCCCCCATCCCTCTCCCCCCTCCCCCGTAGTCGCGCCTCCCACCTATGAATACCGAGCCTACCACCCCACCCCTTCGAATCCCGAGCCCATCACCCCCAACCCGCATCAAATTCGGGGCAAACTGAAAAGTAGAAGAAATTCGCTGGCGAACTGGTGTTAAACTTACAAGATCGAGTGAGTGAGGGAGGGGGAGGCGACAGCGAGATCGAGGGAGGGGGGGACTGGTGTTGAACTAATGAGTTTGAGCGAGGGGGAGGTGCAAGGGAGGGAGGGGGGCTGCCGAGGAGGGGGTCTGCATGGGGGATGCCGGGGAGGGGAAGGGGCTGGGGTAAGGGGGTAGGATTGGGTTAGGGAGAGAGAGAGAGTTAGGGTTTAGTTAGGTTTATTTAGGGGTTTTTTATGGTTAATTAGTTAATGGTGTACTAACATCCGTTAGCCGAAAAGGCATTTTGGGTAATTTTTTTTAAAGGTCAGGGATATCTGGTGAATTTTTTAAAAGGTCAGGGTTATCTGGTGAATTTTGAAAAAAGTGGGGGTATTTGATGAATAAATTTATTTTTCAGGGCTATTTGGTGAAATAACCGTATATATAAATATACATTAAAATATATTTATAAAATTCATAAAATTACGGGGGATTACAGTCGAATGTTAGAGGAAATAAGTCGTATATGATTTAGAATTGTTGAATTATAATTGGAGGTGAAGGCCAATCGAAAGTCTAGCTATAAGTAGGTTTAGAATTAGATTATGTAAAAGGGGATCCGATCTGTAGGCGTGTTTTTATTTCCTACAAAGGATAACCGCGTATTTGACTACCTCGTTGTAAAGGTTTTGTTTTGAAATTGTTTTGAAAATAAAGAAGTCGCCAACAAGTCTTTAAAGGAAGACTCGTAAATCTAATTAGATTTTGGGAAACCATAGGGACAACATAGGAAATTATCCAATGTAGATTTCTCCGCCATGAATCCATAATTGATTAGTGAACCACAAATTGAGTTTGGGGGTGAGGGTACGAATATTATTAAGGACCAAATTCGTCCATCGATGGCCTCTACTTAATACGAGTTGTTCGAGTGTTGTGCAATTAAACAATGTAATATGTCGATGCTATATGAAAATTAATCTATATTAGTTTATTTAACATGCAAAAGACTAATTTTTTGTGACATTTTATTATTAAATTAAATTACAGGAAATCTAATACAATTGTCCAAATTATGTGAAATTTAGCATTCTAACATTTATAGGAGAATAAAATATTAATAATAATAATAATGAAGTATAGAAAATATAAAAGAATTTGGTAAGAATGTATAGAAGAGCGTTGATTTCTTTAAGATCTACATCTTGAAAAGAATATTATTAGTAAGACAAGAAGTAAATTTGAATTGAACCTCATGAAGTATACCTTTGTCACATGAGAATTGTATAATGATCTACAGGAGTAGCAATCTTGAAGCTTTAACGAAGTTTGAATGTTAATCAATGGAGCTTTTGTGTATACGAATGTGTTTGAATGTGTGTTTGTGTAGTATGAAAGAGTACATACATATATGAATGAATATGTGAAAAGTGTATTGAAGATGTATTAAAGTGTATCAAAAACATCCGTGGAACAAAGCTATATATAGGAGAAACAAAAACGAAAATCACACGGAAAGATAAGAGACAATGCGTCTGGCGCATGGAGCGTGCGCTCCGTGCATGGTGATAGCGTTTCGCGCATGGGCCATGCTTAGCGTAGGCTTCTAAATTTTTCTCATTTTTGTAAATGGCCACTTTGTCATGTCGATGCATCCTAGTATGCTTGACGCAATGCATATCTAAGCGATTTTCGTTCGTTTAAAGATTCCTTTGTATCTTTGAAGAAATTTTGTCTTTCGAAGTCCAAAATCAACTATATTTAGCAATAAAAATCTGATTTTCGAAATATTTTTGAATTTAGAAAATATTTATTAATTATCAAGAATAGTTGATATTTACTGAAAATTACCAAGAATAATTAATTGGATTTTAAGATTGGTTGAATAGAAGGGATAATATGGGATATATAGGATGACATGCATGAGGACTCGAATTCTATTATGATAACTTATATAGACGCACTTTTAGGATAGACTCAACCTTAGATGATATGGAAAGAGTAATTTGTATGTTTGAATTAGGTGAATTTTGTTTGAAAAATATGATCTAAAAGGGATCATGAACAAAAATGCATAGACGAAATGAGAACTGGCAAATAAACAGACAAAATTGAACGACAAAGACTTAAGTAGCTTGCACCAGACGCAAAAGTTTTGTGTGCCACACAACGTGCGCTCAGTGCATGAAGCTTGCGCACCACGCAACATGGTACTCTAGGTGCATCTAGATTGCGTGTAGCACAAGCTTCATGCGTTTGGCGCATCACTTTTGCAAAGCGGTTTTTTCATTTCATCAATTTATTGGTGGTTTTACGATGTTTCAGCTCAATTCGAGCGGAATGCAAGGGGAAAGTGTTATATCAGATGCAATAAAGCAACGAAGAATTAAAGAACAATCGACACAAGAATTAACGTGGTTTACTAACAATATGTTAGCTACATCCACTAATAGAGGATAAATGTTTAACTATCTTTAGGAGAGAGAATACATATTACAGAAGATGGAGACAGAAGTTAATTATAGGATTTATATAGTACCTTATCAATTAACCTAAATAAACGGGCCTAAACTTGAAACTAAACAAATACGACATACTACTCCGTGCTTGATTAATCTTAGCACCAGATAATCAAGGCATAGATCAATAAATCTCCACCTTCATTTGAATTCTCTCTCACAAAACAAATAACGACAGATGACAGATACAAATGGTACTTGTTTGGGCCCATTAAACCCTTCTAAGAATATCATGGCATGTCGCACCGCCACCTAAGCACCGTGGGTCCCATCAACTACAGCATGGCTAATTCAGGCTTCATGGGTCCCACCAGAATCATCCTTTGAAAAGGTATCATCAATCCCTAAGTGAGCTGTCCTGTCCAGCACACCACTTTCTCGAGATTCTCACCACTATAAATACCTCTTGTCCCATCAATGCAAAGGTATTGAATTCTCACCTAACTAACTTGAGTTTCTCACTCTAGACTCTCTCTCTACCTCAATCATCAACTGACTTGAGCGTCGGAGGGGCGATCCCGGAACAACCCCCGGGGTAGTTTTTCTGTGTTTTGCAGGTTTCCGGTGAACTGATAACCAGCCCTGCTCAGACTTAAGGACTTGCTCAGCACAGATCATTAACCTTAATTTCTAGACAGAAACAGTTTGGCGCCGTCTGTGGGGATAGTACAAAAAGTTGCTTCGCCACCACTCAGAAGATTTTACTTGCTACTCAGCAGAATTCGACCCCAGTGCTAATTAGCTATGACACCATCCAAGAATGCCCGTAACAAACAATCTACCCAACCCCAGCGATCCGAGAGGGAACCTTCACCCCAACAGAGGAGATCATCACGGACTCGATCCCCTTCGATTCATACACTAGACCCTAACCTCGAACTCTCCCAGGAACTGCAGCCTTCCCCCTCTCGGGAAATACAACGTGTTGACCCCCAACCTCTGCTCACAGCTGACATAACACTTGTAGCAGCTCAGCTACAACAGACCTTGCAGCAAAGCATCATGCAAATGCTGACTACCCTACAACAAGGACAGGGCCAGAACCAATTCAGCCTCCAACAACGTGATGACAATGTCCCGATGCCATCTCATAGGGAAGAGCGTAACCCTCGCTCCAATCATGACCAGCCTAACCGGCAAAGGTCAGCGGCTCGGGAGCCTGTTCGGTCTCAAAGGCCCCCCTCCCGGCAAGATGAGCGCCCTCCACAGGGTGAGAGGTCGGCACATCGGGAAGCTGCTCTCCGAAGAGAGGAGACCCACGTCTCCAGGTCGCCAAGGGGGAATCCTGGCCGCAAGCCAGAAGATGCTCGAAATATTCTTAATGAGAAACGCCGTAGTCAGGGATATGACGCTCGTCAGTTCCTAGATCGCAAGGCCGCTCAGCGTGAAGGACATGGCGACTCGGCTCACTCCAAACCTCTAAGGCTCGGTAATGGAAGCCTCAAGTTCATGACCCCGTTCAGCCGAGAGATCATTGACACCCCCACCCAAGGGAAAGTTAAAACGCCGCTGATTGAACCATTCGCGGGCCTAACCGACCCGGAAGATCATATGGCCACGTATAAGGCTCAGATGAGTGTGCAGACCAGCTGCGAGGCCACATGGTGTCGGTTCTTCCCTACTACGCTGAAGGGGCTCGACTGAATTGGTTCCAAGAGTTGCCCGCTGGAATTATCACCGATTTCGTGGTACTCGAGGACATGTTCACTCACCAATTCGTGGCCGGAAAAGGCAAAAGAAGACAAGCTTGCACCTCATGGGGTCAAGCAAGAGAAGAATGAAAGTCTAGCCGACTACATAAAAAGGTTCAATGAAGAATCCTTAAAAGTATCCGACCTGCAAGATGCCGTTGCCTTCGCTGCTCTCATGTCCGGATTGCAGCCTGGCCGGCTCAGATGGACATTGGCGGAAAGTGAAGTCAAAACTTTTTCCGAGGCCATGGCGAAAGCTCAAAGATTTATCCAAGCGGCAGACATTTGCCGTCACTCGGAAGAAGGAAGTAAGAAGAGAAAGGAAGAAGGAAACAACAGAGATCAGCCCAAACAGCAGAAAACGGGCGGTAGGTCGGACAGATTCACTGATCATGGAAATGACCCTCGTTTCAATAAGAATCAAAGAGAAATTTACCTGGACATCAAACACAAGTCCATGCTGCCCAACCCCCCACCCATCAGGAATTCAGCCTACCGAAGAGACAAAAGCCAGTGGTGTGAGTACCACCGGGAATGTGGTCATACCACAAAAGATTGTAGAGAGCCGAAAAAAGGATGGATAACCTTGCCGACCAGGGCAAGCTGAACCGCTACCTCAAGCACACAAGCGAAGAGAAGGGAAAGCAGAAGGTCGGTCAGTCCAATAGTGGGGACACGGAAGGGTACATTGGGGTCATCGCAGGGGGCTTCGCCTCGGGAGACCTAACCGGTCGAGCTAGGAAAGCCCACCTCCAAAACCTTAAGCACCAAGTGCTAGAAGTCAAGCCAAGCCGGTCGGACTATCCCATAATGACGTTCGGGGAATCCAGTCGGCCCGTTAGTGTACCCCATGATGACCCCCTGGTCATCGAGCTCAAAGTAGCCAACTCCCGGGTCAGACGTGTCTTGGTTGACAGTGGGTCATCCGCTGATATCATAACTCTAGAATGCCTGAAGAAGCTGAAGTACAGTGAGAAGGATGTCACGCCACTCGATTAGCCACTCATAGGCTTCGGGGGAAACTCTGTACAGCCCGTCGGGTCGATAAAGCTCCCCACTCGGATGGGTGAGAAAGGCAAGGGCAGAAGCCTACCGATCGACTTTCTAGTGGTCGACATCCCTCTACCATACAACATAATCATGGGACGACCCACCCTGAATAGAACAAAAGCCGCTATCTCCACGTACCAACTCCTCATGCAGTTCGAAACAGATGAGGGGAATGTCGAAAAAATTCAAGGGGATCAGCAGGCCGGGCGAGAATGTTACGTTAACAGCTTAAAAAGCAGAACTGAAATCGACGTCCAAGAGGACTCGAAAAAGAGAAAAAGAGAAGGTTCGCCAAAAAACCTGGGGGTATACATCACAGAGAACCCCAAGCAGTATGAACGACCTCAGCCAGCTGAGGGAGATGAGGAAGTAGAGATCGGAGTAGTACCCGGTCGGACTGTGAGGGTGGGCAAGGCCCTAAACCCAGAAACAAGAGCGCAAGTAGTAGAAGTGCTCCGGGAATACCAAGACGTGTTCGCCTATGAGGCCTCAGAGATGCCTGGTCTTGACCCCAAAATCATGTGTCATGAGCTGAACATCAAGGAGGGGTACAAGCCAGTCAAGCAAAAACTAAGGCATCAGGGCCCGGAAAGATGCAAGGCTGCCGCAGTTGAGGTCAAGAAACTGCTCGAGGCAGGGTTCATCGAAGAATGCCAGTACTCGGAATGGTTGGCTTACGTAGTACTGGTGAAAAAGCCGAGCGGGGCTTGGCACATGTGTGTGGACTTCACGGACCTGAACAAGGCCTATCCAAAGGATAACCACCCTCTGCCCAAAATTGACAGACTGGTCGACTCGACAACTGGTCATGCCCTTTTAAGCTTCATGGATGCTAATGCAGGCTATCACCAAATTCTGATGGCGGAACACGATCGGGTTCACACCGCCTTCACCACACCACAAGGGGTCTATTGCTACAAAATGATGCCATTCAGACTGAACAAAGCCGCTGACGCCGAGTCGGCTCCTATGCCGCTTATGCCGGGGCAACCTATCAGCGAACTGTTAACAAAATTTTCAGTGATCAATTGGGTCGGAACATAGAGGTGTATGTTGATGACATGATAGTTAAGAGCAAGGCCCATTCTGATCACCCAGCCGACCTAAAGGAGACGCTGAGCACACTGAGGAAGTATCGTATGATGCTCAATCCTAAGAACTGCGTCTTCGGAGTGAAAGGCGGCAAGTGCCTCGGATTTCTAGTTGATGAAAGGGGTATTGAAGCCAACCTCGACAAGATCAAAGCGGTGCTGGAAATGAAATCCCCCCGGAATGTCAGAGAAGTGCAGCGCCTAACCGGATGTCTAGCTACTCTCGGGCGATTCCTCTCGCGGTCGGCTGATAAGAGCCTGTTTTTCTTCAAGGCACTCAAGAGAAAAGAGTTCACTTGGGACGAAGAGGCTGAGCAAGCCTTCACTTCCCTCAAACTTCATCTTTCAACACTCCCAAAGCTTATGTCTCCCTTGCCGGGGGAAACGTTGTTCATATACCTGGCAGTCTCGGAATATGCTCTGAGTGCCGTGCTGGTGGCCGAAAGGGAAGGGGCGCAGCATCCCGTCTATTTCATTAGCCACGCCTTCCGAGGTGCAGAAGCTAAATATTCCGAGGTGGAGAAGATGGTCTTCGCCCTCGTCATGGAAAGTAGAAAGCTAAAACCCTACTTTCAAGCCCATCAGATAAAAGTCCTCACCGGACAGCCTCTCCGTAAGGTAATCGAAAGCAGGAACCATTCCAGTCGGATGACAGACTGGGCCGACCAACTAGCGGATTTTGGTTTAGAATATGAACCTCGGAGAGCAATAAAAGCCCAAGCCTTGGCGGATTTCATAACCGAATGCACAACTCGGCCCCCGGTTGGCCAGAATGAAGAGTGGGAACTATATGTGGATGGTTCTTCCACCAAGTCGGGATGTGGAGCGGGGCTAGGGCTCAAGCCTCCGGTCGGAGAGAAAATGGAGTATGCAATCAAGTTCGAATTCCTGGGGTCGAACAATGAAGCAGAGTATGACGCTCTCATCCTCGGACTTCAGCTGTGCATTCTTGCGGGAGCTACAGCCATTGAGGCCCGATCGGACTCCCAGCTTATAGTGGGTCAGGTCTCGGGGGAGTACGAGGCCAAGGAGGATAATATGAGAATGTATCTGGCCAAAGCACAAGAGTTCATCAAAAAGCTCTCCCACTTCCATATTAGCCACATACCCAGGTCGGAAAATCAACAAGCCGATGCCCTGGCGCGCATGGCTAGCTCAGCAGAGGGGTCAGCCCCTCGGACCATCATGTGGGAGGTACTTCACCAGCCCAGCATAAACGCGAAAGAACAGCTGATTCTAGACCGAACGTCCACTTGGATGGATGAGGTGGTCGAATATTTAAGGGATGGAGCCCTCCCAGCAGATGCCAAAGAAGCCGAAAGGATCAAACACCGAGCAGGTTGGTTCTTATGGCATGACGAGCAGCTCTACAAGAAGTCATACACGCACCCACTGCTAATGTGCGTAACCCCTGAAGAAGGAAATTACATCCTAAGGGAATACACCAAGGGGCGTGTAGCAGTCATCAAGGGGGGAGAACCATAGCGGGAAAAGCTCTAAGGGCTGGGTACTACTGGCCTACTCTCAAGGCAGATGCACAAGAGCTAGTGAAGAGATGCCCATCTTGCCAGATCCATTCGGACATCCCCAGAGCCCCAGCCACCCCCCTCAACTCCATTCAAGCGGTTCTGCCATTTGACAAATGGGGTATGGATCTGCTCGGCCCATTCCCACCAGCATCTAGTCAGCGGAAGTTCCTAATAGTGGCCATAGACTATTTCACTAAGTGGACAGAAGCTGAGCCCCTTGCTTCAATCACTGACAAGCAAGTCCAAGCCTTCATCTGGAGAAACATAATTACAAGGTTTGGAGTTCCCCGAGCTCTGGTCTCGGACAATGGTCGGCAATTCAATAGCGGACCAAGTCGGGAGTACTATGCTCGTTTTGGAATACAAACCAGGTTCTCCGCCGTCTCCCGACCACAAACCAACGGCCAAGAAGAAGCAGCCAACAAGGTAGTGCTCAAAGGGATAAAAAAATCCCTCGATGCAGCAAAAGGGGCTTGGGTGGACGACCTGCCTGGAGTCTTGTGGTCTGCTCGGACGACCACTAAGGAAGCAACGGGACACTCCCCGTTCGGGTTAGTCTATGGCAGTGAGGCAGTCCTACCAGTAGAGGTCGGCATCCCGTCACCTCGGATCACCTTCTATGACTCCGAGCAAAATGAAGAAGAAAAGCCTGTCAACCTCGACCTGCTACAAGAAACAAACGCCTTGCTAAGGTCGATCCGCTACAATCAGAGAGTAACTCGGCAATTCAATCGTCGAGTTAAGACAAGGCCAATCCAACTCGGAGATTGGGTGGTCAGAAAGGTCGAAGCAACGGGGCTCTCGCATCTTAAAGGCAAGTTGGGGGCTAACTAGGATGGTCCTTACAAAGTCACCAAGGTAATCAAGCCTGGTACATTCCAGCTTGAGAACCCTGAAGGCATACCACTTGCTCGGCCATGGAACCTAGACAATCTAAAGAAATACTATGTATAATGTCTGTCAATTGCAATTGGGGGCATATAGCTGATGTACTGGCCAAGTATGGCATGTAGTCACTCGGACCAGTCAAGGTCGCAATTGTAAAAGACTTAACCAGTCAACTTTGAAGTTATAAAAAGACTTAACCAGTCATTTTCAAGTTAATTCGACCAACGCTATCACGCAAAACTTAACCAGTTCGAGAAACAATACTTGGGCGTAAGCAAATTGCAATCGACAAACATAAAAATGTGCTCGAACAAAATAGAACAAAGAAGTTTCATTTAAGTTGGGAAAATATTACATCCTAAAGGCCTGGTATTACCAAGGCTAAGTGAGCAAAAAAATCAAAAATACAACACAAAAAGGCCTAGGCTGCAGGGGGGTCGGTCTGATCATTGGTGCTCCCATATTGCTCCTCCGACCTAGCCACCCCTTGGCCCTGATCCTCGCTGGCCTCAGCAGCAGCTTCCCCATCATCATCATCATCATCATCATCGTCATCGTCTTCGGAGAGAGCAAAGCGCAGCTCAGCAAGCAAGGCCTGATCCTCTTCCTTCAGAAGGGCATCAATAGCTCCCCATCACCTCGGACCAGGGAAGCGAGGGGTGTGATCTGGCCAAGGCCGCCTTCATCCGCTTGAGGGCGTCGTCCACCCCCATTTTCTGGGCGGTTGAGCCGACCTCGTTGATGAAGTCTGTGCAGGCCTTGGTCTCCTTCCAGCCCACAAACCACTCATCCTCAGTTTTGGGGACCTTCTCCAGCTCGGCAAGCTGGGCCATCAGTTCAGCGATTTTACTCTGCGCATCCGCAGTCTGAACTTCAGCAGCCAGCTTGGCAATGATGGCCTCCTCCTTCTCCTTGATCAGCTTCTCTTTGTCCAAGGCCCACTCATCCCGCTCAGCCTTGAAGTCCTCCTGATCACGAACGATGCAGCGTTCAGCGTTGGCCAACTTGGCCTCGGCTACCCGCTGGCCCTCTTTAGCAGTATGGAGCTCCTCCCATTGCTTTTTGCCCCTCTCCTCCATATTGGCCACCTTATCGGCTAGGTGAACCTTGTTCCTGGCCATGTTGACCAGCCGAGCGGAGAACTGGAACAAAAATATATAGTCAGTATACTTGGCAAAATCAACAAAGTTAAACAAGGAGAAAGGAGCTTACCTCAACCCAGCTACGAAACAGGTCGTTCGTCTCCTCCGGGCCGCTGGTATGGGCAATGTACTCCCAGTCGGAGGCGCTGTACAGGCACTCGACCGCATTGGTCCAACGGGTGTCGAACCCGTGGACATCCAGTTCGGCGAAGGGCTTAGCCAGGGCAAGGCTAAGCTCCTCGGGATCGTCGTGGGGGCCGCGAGGGGTGGCCGGGGTGTACTGAGGACTCCGAACCGGTCGAAAGTCCTCGGAGTGAACAGAAATGTGAGTCCCCTCAGACTTGTCCGCCCTCTCGTCCGGACGAGGACTGTTCACCTCCACAGACTTGGCCTTTTTAGCCTTCTCGGCTTGATCCTTGGCCAACGCCTTGGCAGTCTTGGCCACCTTCTCCGGATCCCTTTCTTTCCTTTTCTTCGAAGTCTTAGGCTTCGAGGGATCCTGCAAAAGTCAAAGTCAGGTCGAAGTAAAGAGGAATGGTATTCGGCTAGAAGCAGAAACCTACCTTGGGGCTCTTGGGAATGCCGATTTTCTTGGCCTTCAGCTCGGCCTTAAGTTGAGCTGCCCTCATTGCAGCATAGTTAAGCTTCTCGGCCATATCGGGGTCGGACTCCAAAAGACGTGACAAAGAGCAAGCTGCAAAGAGAAACAAATTTAAAAATTTGTAAGCATAAACAAAAAGCAAGTAAAGCAACCCCCTCGGCCGATTAACCCGGGGGAATGTCCGGCTCAGCCCGACCGCCGACAGTAGATGCTCGCTTTTGAAGAGCCGGCAGCTCGGAATCCAGTTGCTGGCCACATAGACTTCCCCTCCTTGAACAATCTGGGCCTTAGTTTGCAGATAAATAGCCGCAACTGCCTCCTCCTCAGACATCTCAGGAACCCGGAAATTCAACTCGTGGTTCGGCTCCACATCCGGTCGGATAGTTGGAATCCCCCAATCACCTCCAAAAAAAATGAAGGCAAATTCCCTCCTGAATCCTTTCTGAGAAGAAGGGAGATCGAGCACCACTTTATACCCTGGTCGGGCTTGAAAGTACCACCAACCCGGTCCGTTGTCCCCGGCCATCATCTCGACTAATTTGAACATGTTGCGCCACAGAGTAATGGTAGGTCGGACGCTCAACATTGCGCATATAGTCTGAACAGCAATAATCCCTCCCCAGGAGTTCGGAGAGATCTGGCTTATCGTCAAATTATAGGCGTTGAGGAGGTCCTTCACAAAAGAAGTTAATGGGAATCGAAGCCCCATCTCCATAGACTTGTAGTACACTGCAGTACAGCCCGGGGGAGGAGTAAGAACGGTGTGGAAAGCCTCTGGTCGGACCAGCATGTAGGGGTCCCTTATATGGAATCTGGCAGCTTGCCCTCTCGGATCTTCGAAGATGGCCTTCATCAACGAAGGAAGAGGAAACTTAGACCCTGGACCCTCCTTCGGATCCAGGTCCTGGAACTCCGGTCGGCCGGAAGTAGATGCTTCTTCTTCGCCATCCGACATGGTCACCCTCACTACACCATCATCAATATACTTATCTAAGTAGCTAGCTTTGGAAGGGAAGGCCAGGGACACCTCCCAAGGAAAGGGAACAGCGCCCTCGGCCTCTTCCTCCACTGACGATGAGGGGCTCGGGAGCAGAACCGCGTCGGGAACGGCCGAGGGGTCGGAGCAACTTATTACGGTTGACACCAGCGTTATTCCCATACCTCTCACCTCCTCGAACCTATTGTAGGGAGGTGAGGTCGCAGGTGTCACCGACTCGGACGATTCTCCCATTATTGTATGGACAAGGGAGTCGGCCGAGGTTATTAAAAAGTAAAAAGCGAAAAAACTAAAAAGGCAAGAGCATACCTGGTCGGACGATGGAAACCGGAGAAATTGCTTGGGAACTTAGAGAGAAGCGAGAGCTTTTAGAGAGAGAAAGTTTGAGAATTCTGAAGAGAGTTTGCACAAATGATTTCTCTCTCCTCTCCGTACAAATATATAGGCGTGCCTCGGGACACGCCCCCTCACAAACCCATCAAATGCCTCCACATGGCCAATGGAAGATGAAACGCCAAAATTTCCAGAAAGTCCATCCAGCTCAACAACCCAGCTGAAAAATACCATGTGGCAAACCACTAATTAACAGCTCAAGACTATCCGCTCGGCCATAATAACGGCCTCCCCGAAGATTCCGGTCGGACGAGAGGATAGTCCTCAACTCCCCTTTACTTGGTCAATACAACTAAGTACTAGGGGTACCTGGTCGGCCTCTCCAGGGGTCATTAGCCCCTGTCCGAGTTGCGCCCGTCCATTTAGAACCCGGTCGGTCACATGGTGCTACCTTACCCATTGTCCGACCAGGTCTCTACAACTCCCCTTTACTTGGTCAATATAACTAAGTACTAAGGGTACGTGGTCGGCCTCTCCAGGGCTCATTAGCCCCTGTTCGAGCTACGCCCGTCCATTTAGAACCCGGTCGGTCACATGGGGCTACCTTACCCATTGTCCGACCAGGTTTCTACAACTCCCCTTTACTTGGTCAATATAACTAAATACTAGGGGTATCTGGTCGGCCTCTCTAGGGCTCATTAGCCCCTGTCCGAGCTACGCCCGTCCATTTAGAACCCGGTCGGTCACATGGGGCTACCTTACCCATTGTCCGACCAGGTCTCTACAACTCCCCTTTGCTTGGACAATGTAACTAAGTACTAGGGGCACCTGGTCGGCCTCTCCAGGGCTCATTAGCCCCTGTCCGAGCTGCGCACGTCCACCTAGAACCCGGTCGGTCACATGGGGCTACTTTACCCATTGTCCGACCAGGTCTCCACAACTCCCCTTGGTCAATGTGACTAAGTACTAGGGGCACCTGGTCGGCCTCTCCAAGGCTCATTATCCCATGTCCGAGCTGCGCCCGTCCATCTAGAACCCGGTCGGTCATATGGGGCTACTTTGCCCATTGTCCGACCAGGTCTCCTCAACTCCCCTTTACTTAGTCAATGTAACTAAGTACTAGGGGCACCTGGTCGGCCTCTCCAGGGCTCATTAGCCCCTGTCCGAGCTGCGCGCGTCCACCTAGAACCCGGTCGGTCACATGGGGCTACTTTGCCCATTGTCCGACCAGGTCTCCACAAATCCCCTTTACTTGGTCAAGGTAACTAAGTACTTTACCATGTTCTAGCCGCATCCACCATTCGGGACTCGGTCGGTCAGCCAAGGGACTCCTTAATCCCCAGCCGACCTGGTATCCTCCTCAAAGACCTGGTCGGTCAGTCAAATGGCCCCTTAGCCCTCAGCCGACCTGGCATACTCCTCAAGGACCTGGTCGGTCAGTCACAGGGCTCCTTAGCCCTCAGCCGACCTGGTATCCTCCTCAAGGACCTGGTCGGTCAGTCAAAGGGTTCCTTAGCCTTCAGCCGACCGGGTACCCTCTTCAGAGACCTGGTCAGTCAGTCAAGGGGCTTCTTAGCCCCTCAGCCGACCTGGTCCCCTCTTCAAAGACCCGGTCGGTCCGCTACATAGGCCACTCCGAAATCACAGGCCTGGTCGGCACTTGCCCGACCTGGTCTCCCTCTTATCTCCCTTCATGGAGGTCGGTCTGATGGATCCTGCTGATTATACAGACTTGGTCGGCGCATGCCCGACCTGGTCCCCCTCTGGCTTCTTCTTATGGAGGTCGGTCAGATGAGAGGAATTTACGCCACCAAGGGGCTTCACCCGGTCGGACGGCTCTTCTGCCCCCTCCTAGCGTGGGGCTAAATGTTTGGGCCCATTAAACCCTTCTAAGAATATCATGCCATGTGGCACCGCCACCTAAGCACTGTGGGTCCCACCAACTACAGCATGGCTAATTCAGGCTTCATGGGTCCCACCAGAATCATCCTTTGAAAAGGTATCATCAATCCCTAAGTGAGCTGTCCTGTCCAGCACACCACTTTCTAGATATTCTCACCACTATAAATACCTCTTGTCCCATCAATGCAAAGGTATTGAATTCTCACCTAACTAACTTGAGTTTCTCACTCTAGACTCTCTCTTACCTCAATCATCAACTGACTTGAGCGTCGGAGGGGCGATCCCGGAACAACCCCCGGGGTAGTTTTCTGTGTTTTGCAGGTTTTCGGTGAACTAATAACCAGCCTTGCTCAGACTTAAGGACTTGCTCAGCACAGATCATTAACCCTAATTTCTAGACAGAAACAGTACTATATGCCACAAAGAATAGCCGGATGTACCTAGACTATCCCTGCCTCATAATGCCCCTAAGGGCCAAAATTAAAGCTTAGAATATTTAGCAAGTCCAAACAATGCCGGAACTTGCCACGAGGAACCGGTTTGATGAATATATCAATAGGATTATCAACAATTGTTACTTTCATCACCTTTATCCTCTTCTCTCTCCTCACTTCTAAGGAGATAATATCTCATATCTATGTGCTTAGTCATCTCATGATGGACTTGATCCTTGGCTAGGCATATTGCACTTTGACTGTCACAATACACAATAGCTTGATCGTGATGTAGACCAAGCTCATTAATTAGTCGTTTTAACCATATACCCTCTTGAGCAACTTCTGTCAATGCCATGTACTCTACTTCAATAGTAGATAAGTAGTTGTAGCCAGCAAAGTTGCCTTCCAACTAAAAAAAACAACCAAGAGTAAATACATAGACCTCCTACTGTCACATCTCCGGCATAATCAGAATCAGAATAACTAGTCACTAACCAGTTTGAATCATTCCTATAAATGAGACCAACATGAGTCGTACCTCTAAGGTAACTGAAAATCCTCTTCACTACTTACTAGTGTTCCTTCCCAGGTTGTTGCATGAACCTACTTAAAATACTAACATCATGTGCAGGATCTGGTGTAGAGCAAACCATATCATGCATCAAGCTTCCTACTTGCACTAGCATATGGGACTCGAGACATGTACTCCCTCACAACTTCATAATAAGGTGCAAAAGCATAAGCTTGACAATGCCAAATCTTGATAATATCTTTTGAAAGCAATTTTTCCGTGATAGGAAAAACTTCCTCTGATCTCGCTCTTTCCCAAAAATCTTCATCTTCGAAATGTTTTTCGCAACACCCAATTCTGTCATCTCATACTGAGCCTTGAGAAGACTAATTTCTAAAAATCAAACATGGACCTTGCAGCTATATAAGCATATCATCTACATACAGGACCAAATAAATCATGGAGCCATCATCAATCTTTCTGTGATACACACAACAATCAAACACATTCTTGTTGTAGACTAACTCAATAATACAGCTAACAAACGTTTTGTACCACAGTCTGCTTCAATCCATACAAGGACTTCTTTAATCTGCAAGAAAATTTTCTTCTCCAGGAACTAGGAACTCTTAATTGGGATATATAAATCTCATATTCCAGCACACTATGTAGGAAAGCTGTTTTTCACATCTAGTTGTTCAAGTTCAAGATTTTAATGTGTAACTATCGCTAGAAACACCCTAATAGAGTGTGTATGACGATTAGTCAGAAAATCTCAGTATAGTAACCCCTTCTCTTTGCGTTAACCCTTTTGCTGCAACCCGAGCTTTATACTTTACCCCTCACGAGGTGAGATATATTCCTTTCTTCTTCTTAAAGATGCATTATCAAGTGACAATTGATGTTATGATTTTATATAGAGTTTTTCTCCCCTACTTATATGCTAAAAGTGATGTTTATGGTGCTCTTAGGAGCCATTTTGTACTAACTCTCTCCATCAAGTTGTGGTTTGCTGTTTTGTGTTGTATTACAGGTTTTAGGGAACTATTACCTACTTCCTATCTGTTATATGACCGCTACATTGGATTGGAGAGGTTGGACGTTGAGTCCCAAGATCCCGAGGATGCTTTCCAGAACGTAGAGCAAAAGAAGAGCCAAAGCTTGAGCCAAGAAACGAGTGAATGATGATCGGCCCGATAGAATCGGGCTGTATAGCCCGATCGGGTGTAGAAGCAAGATAAGGATATCTGTTGCGAGCCCGATCGGGAGTTGAAGCCCAGTCGTAATTCGTTGTTGACGCCCGATCGGGCGATTAGGCCCGACAACATCGGGCGCCCATGAAAAATCTGATGTGCAGCCACTGAACTCTTAGGCGGCCCGATGACATCGGATGGGTCAGCCTGATTTCATGGGGCGCTTGTGATTTTGAGCTGCTTTCCCTATTTTGGAGCCCGATGTTTAATGAATCCGGGGCTGATTTTCTAGACTTTTTCCTATGGGTTTTAGGACTTATATAAATAGCAAAATTAGAATTTCTAGACGACATCTTCGTTTTTATTATTAGTTTTCTCCAGAGAGTGTTTCAAGAACCCTAATTTAGTGCGTGCTTTTTGATTTCAATTCAAGATCAATCCTTTTTCTTATTCACAAGGTCAATATAATTCGGTAATATTTTCTTTATTACTTCTTCTATTGTTAATTAGATTCTTTTCTTAGTTATTTGTAATGTTTCAAAGTATGAGTTTTTATATTAATTTTGTTATTGTTTTCATAATTATGAGTGAGTAGTTTTATTTCTAAGATTGGGGGATCTATGTATGCAATGAGGGATTGGTAGATTAGTTTAATTGCCTTGTATTTCAATTTTCCTATGGTTGAATTTCATGCTAGATTTATAAGTTAGGCTTGATTTATATTTCTATTGTTGCAATACCAAATCTGCTTCGAGAGGAGAGATACAGTATAGGCTTTCAATCATTAGGCAAAGTGACCCTTGACCATGTGAGAGCGGCTAGGTGATCATTGAGGGAGGTAATGTTTGAGAGAAATTACATGTGCCCTAGACAGTTTGACTTATTAGGTGGTTGTTATTCGTCCCTCATTTCCTGAATTTTTTGCATAGTGATCCATGATTCTAGTGCTTTATTAATCGATTTATACCTTCTTATTTAGTTCTGTTATTTCTTAGTTTAGTAACACAACCTATTCATCTGATTTTTAGTATAATATTAGAGTTCAGATATAATAATATAACTTTCTGCCCGTGGATTCGATCCTGACTTCCCTGACTACTAGTTAGTGTACCTTAGGTTATTTTTTCTTAGGTGATACGACTTTAGCCTATCAAATTTTGGCGCCATTGCCGGGGAGACAGTTTATTTTTATATTATCTGAATTATAGTATTAAACTAACCTCTACTCTGAAGAACACATGTTCTTTGGAGCATCTCATGTTTGTCTTAGTGTTTTTGGTGTATGAGCAGGAAATTGAAACCCCAAATCTCATCCCATTCGATCCGGAGATTGAAAAGACCGCTCGTAGACTCAGAAAGAAAACTAAGCAAGCAAAGTTGTCTACAGGGACACCTTCCCAAAAGATACCTTCTCCACCATCTTCACTGCAACAAGAATCCCCCTCACCTATTACTCTCAACATGGGTGAGAATGTTACTCGAACCTTCAGAGAACTATGCACAACCATCTCCTGATAAGTGCCTACTGGGGTACGGATGCCCACTATGCGCTACAAATTTTGAGATCAAGTCTCATGTTCTGAATATGGTTCAGAAAATCAGTTCGTGGGTTACCATCTGAAGACCCAAATCAGCACCTGCAGAGATTTTAGTGTTGTGCTACTCAGAAACAAGCTGGTGTTACTCCTGATGAGATGAAATCCTCCTATTTGGTTTCTCTCTGCGGAAAAGCTTTCTGGTATAATAAGCTGCCTTCCACCATCACCACCTGGCCAGAACTTTCCAAGATTTTTCTTATCAAGTGGTACCCTTACCAAAAACTGCAGATATGAGACATGCCATAGTTACTTTCACCCAAGATCCTGGTGAGTCTTATATGAAGCTTGGGAGCGGTTCAAGGATCTGCAGCGTCTAGTCCTCATCATGGTTGGACCAGTGGTATTGTGTCAGATTTTCTACACTAGAGTTGATGCAGATACACACGGGTAATTGATGGAGCATCGGTGGGTTCTTCATGGATAAAGCATTGAGGAAGGGTATGAACTTTTGGAGAAGCTAGCATCTAATCAAGCATCTACATTCGTTCCTCTTTGAAAAAGGGAGGTAAACATGATGTTGAAGCCATTTCCTACTGTCTGGGCAACTATGCTCTAACTCAAAAGATTGATTCCTGAAGTTAGGTAATGATCCTCCCACATGAGTGTTAATGCGATGGCTAGTGCTTCTAACTATAATGTTCAATTTGTGATGCTTGTGGATACTGGGCACAACTCTCAAGAGTGTCCTGCGCTGAATTAATGTAGGCAACTGTGAGGCAGTAATGCTTTCAGTCACAACCTAGGAACCAGTTCAACCCATATTCAACACCTATAATCCGGTTAAGACACCATCCAAACCTTCATATAGGAGTACTAATGTGTTGAACCCTCCCTCAACAACCATACGTCCTCAACAACAGGGTCAACAATACAACCACAACAAGCTCCACCTGGTTTTCAAAAATCAAGCACCTCACAACCTGCTCCTACTGCGACCCAGCCATGACAGAGTTGAAGAAATGATGTTCCAGATGCAAAAGGGTTCAATGCTTTTCAAGTGACACAAAAACTCAACTGGAAAATTTGGGACAAACAAGATGTTGGAGACTCAACTAGCTCAGTTGGCTAGTTCTTCTGCTAGTAGGCCACCTGGGGCCTTACCTTCACAATCAATGCAACCAAGGGACACTGCCAATGCCATCACTCTTAGGAGTGGAACACATTATGATGGTCCCCAATGCCTAAGGATGGTCCGGTTGAGCCAGAAAAAAATGCAGAGTCATTGAAACTTCCAGCTCCTGAGGCTACCACCAACACAATGCAGAGAAGCAGATAGTACCTGAAAATTCATCTCCACACTTGCGATAAAGGTACCATTCCCCATCGTCTATCAAAAATAAGCTGGATCACCAACTTGGTAAGTTTATGGAGGTAGTGAAGAATCTTCAGGTAACTGTCCTTTACTGAACTCATTACTCAAGACCTGCATATGCTAAATTTTTGAAGGAAATTTTGACTAGGAAAGAGCCTTTAATGCAGTAGAAACTGTTGCCTTTACTGAAGAATGTAGTGCTCTTTTGCAAAATCAATCCCCTCCTAAATTGAAAGATCCGGGGAGTTTCTCCATCCCTTGTAATATTGGCACCATATTTATTGACAAAGCCTTATGTGATTTAGGTGCTAGTGTTAGTGTCATGCCCTTACTATTTGCAAAAGCTTGACATGGGAGATTTAAAATGTACCAACATTACTCTTCAAATGGCTGACCGTTCTGTTAAATACCCCCTGGTATCTTAGAGGACGTTCCTGTGAGGGTAGGTAAATTTTACATTCCTGTGGATTTTGTTGTGCTTGACATGGAAGAGGATACTCAAATCCCAATCATTTTAGGGAGACCATTCCTTCATACTGCTGGAGCTGTCATAGATGTTAAAAATGGGAAATTGACTTTGACTGTGGGGATGATAAGGTACTTTTAGTTTGACCAATGCTTTGAAAAGTCCCATGCTAGAGGAAGCCTGTTACAGAATAGATGTCATTGATGTGCTGGTTAATGATGACATGCCTCAATCCCTTTGCGGGATCCATGGAGGCTTTGCTTTGTTTTACTCTTCCACAGGTGATGTATATCCATGGAACTGAAGTGGATGCTTGGGAAGCAGCTTTTACCTGTGTGAGCTTGAGGTATACCACTCTGAGGATGAACGGTTAGTATGTGCTACTCAACCGGTAGAGGTAAAGAAACCTGAACTGAAACCCCTTCCCCCTTCTCTGCGATATGCTTTTCTGGATGATTCTGAAAATTGCCTGTGATTGTTAGTGCTGCATTAAATGATGGTCAAATGTCTCAACTTTTGTCTGTTTTGCGACAACATAAAAAGGCCATTGGATATATATTGATGATTTGAAAGGCATAAGCCCTGACTTTTGCATGCATAAAATTCATCTTGAGGATGATCATCGTCCTAGATACAAGGTCAGCGTCGTTTGAACCCGAATATGCAGGAAGTTGTCAAAAAAAGGTTATGAAATTGCTTGATGCTGGGATCTATCCTAATTTCTGATTCTAAGTGGGTGAGTCCAGTTCAAGTGGTTCCTAAAAAGGGCGGACTACTGTAGTTAAAAATGAGAAAAATGAATTAATTGCTACAAGAGTAGTTACTGGGTGGTATGTGCATTGACTATAGGAAATTAAATGTTGCCACTAAGAAAGACCATTTTCCCCTTCCCTTCATTGATCAGATGTTGGAACGTCTAGCTTGTCATTCTCATTTTTGTTATCTAGATGGCTATTCTGGTTTCTTCCAAATCCCTATCCACCCAGTGACCAGGAGAAGACCACTTTACATGTCCTTATGGTACCTTTGCTATCGAAGGATGCCCTTTGGCCTATGTAATGCCCCGCTACTTTCCAACGTTGTATGATGGCCATATTTTGAATTTATTGAGTCCATCATGGAAGTATTTATGGATGACTTTAGTGTGTATGGCATTGATTTTGATGCATGTTTGTAATTACTAAAGTACTGAAAAGATGTGAGGATGTCCACCTTGTTTGAACTGGAGAATGCCACTTCATGGTTACTGAAGGAGTGGTACTTGGTCATATTATTCTGAACGAGGCATCCAGGTGGACAAAGCAAAAATTCAAGTGATTGAGCAATTACCCCCTCCTGTGAATGTAAGGTGTTGAGGTTTTTTGGTCATGCGGGATTTTATCGCCGCTTTATCAAGGACTTCTCTAAAATTGCTAAACCACTTACTCATTTGCTCCTCAAGGATGCCCCGTTCCTGTTTACTGATGAGTGTCTTATGTCTTTTAACAGGATCAAGCAAGCTCTGATTACTGCTCCTATCATTCGATCTCCAGATTGGACCCTCCCATTTGAGATTATGTGTGAGCTAGCGATTATGCCGTGGGAGCTGTCTTGGTCAGAGGAAGGAAACATCCTCATGCCATATACTATGCTAGCAAGACATAGATGAAGCTCAAGTTAATATGTCACCACGGAGAAAGAGCTTCTAGCTCTGGTGTATGCACTGGACAAGTTCAGGACCTATTTGCTTAGGTCTAAGGTCATTGTCTACACTGATCATGCTGCATTGAAGTACCTCCTAGCCAAAAAGGAAGCAAAGCCTCGACTCATTCGGTGGATTTTGCTGCTCCGGGATAAAAAGGGAGTAGAAAATGTAGTGGCTGATCACTTGTCCAGATTGCAGTACGAGGATATGGAAGAAGGCCTACTCATTGATGACTCCTTTCCTGATGATAAGCTCCTGCAGTCACTTCGTACCCCGTGGTATGCAGACTTGCAAATTCTGTGTGAGTGGACAAACTCCCTGAGCTGAGTTACCAGCAGAGGAAGAAATTTCTCCATGATGCCAAGAAGTACTTTTGGGTGATCCTCTTCTTTACAAGCTTTGTGCTGACACCATCTACAGGCGATGTATCCCAGAGTGGGAGGTGCATGAAATTCTGAAGCACTCTCACTCCCTTCCATGTGGAGGCCATGCTGGGCCTTCCAAAATAGTCGCTAAGGTACTTCAGTCTGGTTTTTATTGGTCGACTCTATTTCATGATGCTAGTACTTTTGTTAAGTCTTGTGATGCATGCCAACGAACAGGAAATATTTCCGTAGACATGAGAAGCCCCAAACCCCCATTTTGGAAGTTGAACTATTTGATGTGGGTATTGATTTTATGGGTCCTTTTCCCCTCTCTAGGCAACAATTTCATACTTGTTGTTGTTGACTATGTGTCTAAGTGGGTAGAAGCATTGCATCACCACTAATGACTCTAAGGTTGTCATGAAAATGTTCAAAAAGATTATCTTTCCAAGGTTTGGGGTACCAAGGTTTCATTAGTGACGGGGATCCCATTTCACAAAAGAACTTTGAAGCCTACTCAAAAAATGAGTCTACCATAGGACTGGCTAGCATACCATCCTCAGACAAGTGGGCAAGTAGAAGTGTCTAATGTGAAATAAAGACTATTTTGGAGAAATGGTAGCTAAATCTAGAAAGATTGGAGTGATAAGTTAGATGACACTTATGGGCTTATAGAAGCTTTAAGACCCCTATTGGCACCACCCTTATAGACTAGTCTATGGTAAAGCATGACACCTACTTGTCGAACTAGAGTATAAGGCTTTTTGGGCTGTTAAGGAGTTAAACCTTGATGCTAAAATAGCAGGAGAAAAACGCCTATTGCAAATCAATGAGCTTGATGAACTTAGATTGAATGCCTATGATAGTTCGCGTCTCTGCAAAAAAGCGCGCTAAGAGATGGCATGATAAGAAAATTTTGAGCAGGGAGTTCTCTATTGGTGACAAAGTTTTATTGTACAACTCTAGACTAAAGCTTTTTCCTGGTAAGCTGAAGTCTAGGTGGTCTAGTCCTTTTCTGTCACTAATACAACAAGTTTGGTTCTATTGAGGTGATGAATGCAACAGGTGAGAAATTCAAAGTTAATGGACAACGTTGAAGTTGTACTATAGGAATCCCTGTTGGATCTGTGGAGCAGTTATACCTTCAACCCCCATCCCCTTCTCTTTGAGGGATGATTCACTATGGTCGTGTGGGTCCTTTATAAACCAGCACTTATCGGGAGGCAACCCGATTTCTTTCCTTCCTTCTCTTTTCTTCCTTTTATTTTTTTTGTAGTTTTGCTAAAATTTGTAGCTTGGTGAGAGAGTGAGAGGGTATTAATCATCCTTTTAAAGCTACATGTGTGCAGGATTGGTGATCAATTGGAGAAACCCATGAAAATTCGAGCCCTCACTTACTGGAGAAACGCCCGACGCCATCGGGCTGCTTCGCCAGGTCGGGACCGTAACGGAAAAAGTGAACAGCTGAAAATGGGGAATGCTCGATGCCATTGGGCCATAACACCCGATCGGGTGTTACCTCCGTCAAACTTAAGAACGACAGAAAACAAAAAAAAGGAAACGCCCGATGCTGTTGGGCGACATCGCCCGATCGGGCCCGCAACCAAAATTGAAAATGGGAAGAAAAAAATTGACGCCCGATCTTGTCGGGCAAGGAACGCCCGATCGGGCCCGCAACCAGATCCAGAATTGCAGAAAAAAACTCACCCCCGATGCTATCGGGCGGTTTCGCCCGATTGGGCCCGTAGCGTAAACTAGCGGAATTCGCAAAGGACAAAAAGATGCCCGATTTGATCTTCTTCTCCTTCTTTCACTCACTTTCTCTCATACACTCTCTCTCCTCCAAACCCTAACCCCCAAATTCTCTCATCTTCTTCTCCAAAAACTCACCTTCCACCATTGAAGAACTCCACTCAAATCCTCAAACTTTTATCAAATTACCTCCCTCATCACTTCCTGCCGATCTCTTACTTTCCTTTCTTCACTTTCTTCCACTCTATCTCTCACGTCCATCTTCTTCTTCATCCCTTCCACCATTAAAGTGAGAGTGAGTGAGTACAAGCTTCTCAATTCTTGGGCATTCAAGCACTATGTTTACAAGGCGACGAAAAAATGGCACTGGCTCACAACCACCACCACCACCACCACCGGTCATCCCCCAGGACGACACCTTTCCGGATGTTATTTTCTCCACTGAAGAACAGCGGGAACGATTTCAGCGCCTCAAGGGGTGCGAGGTGAGTCCTACTACTTTTCTTGACATTGAGTTCTTAAGTAATTTAGGGATTTCTTCTGAATTTAAGGACTTTATGAAAATAATTGGGATGGAATCCTTTTTTCCCGTACATCTTCATACGTATCCTGTGCTTGTCTAATGTTTTATAGCAGTCTAATGGTCACTTATCCTCGAACCGAACCGTTATCACATGTGTCATATAGGCTACTTAATCAGGATTTCACACTAACCAACCTGGAGTTTGCTAGAATACTCCGTGTCCTCAATCGGGGGGAGATTGGGCATCCCCTAGATTACCATCACCGCGATATCTACTACGCCATTACGGGTGACGACACTGATTTCACCCTCCAACACTGTCATGCTAAATATATCCACAACCCATTTTTGAAATTTGGGTCTGATTTATGTCAAAAACATTATTTGGGCGGGTAGAAGGCCAACTCATTCGGAGGGATGAGCTTTACTTGATAGGCCGTTACATGTACCGAGGCACCCTGCACCGCTTTCACTATAACATACCCCATCACGTTGCGCTCCAAATGGACCGTATCGCCACCACCTACCCTAAGCGGCGCGCCGATGGCATGTTGACCTCTCGCCCCATAGTGAATGGGGGGTTAGTTACTCTTTTTTCCCGGGCGATTCCCGGTTTTGATGAGACTCGTTACCAGCCGGCCTTAGGACCGACATTACTTGACTATGCCTACGTAACTCGCCTCCACTGGTTGGATCGGGGTGGGGATACCTATCAGTGGCGCATTAACGGGATGCCCTCCGTCGAACTGCCCAACCCTCTAGCGAAAATCAAGCCTGGCCAACCTCATTACCATCTTCCTATTGTTGGTTCTAACTTTCCTAACCCTATTCCCCCAATACCCGAGTGTACCTACCATTGTCGCCCAACCCATATTGAGGATATCCCCTCCACTTCTGATGCTCCCCCTCCCCCATATTCTACTGTTCCTCCCTCTTTTGATTTTCAGGAGATGATGAGCATGCTCCACCGGATGGACACTAGCATTACAGCCAACACGACAGCCATCAGTGCATCAGCCAGCATGTTGATGCCAATGGTGCAGTTCTACAGAGCCTTAGTCAGCGTGTTGATACATTGGCCAATGATCAGCACCTGGCTCTGTATTTAGCTAAGGCGGCGGCGGTGAGGCTGGCGATGGTGAGGATATTCTCATATATGACTGATATCCATGTCACTCTTTCCCCTTGTTGCAATGCGGTCATTGCCATGTTCACCCTTGGGGAGGAATTCTGTAAGTACTACTCTCACTGTTACTGCTTTTTAGGTAGATTAGTTTTACTGTGTTCTTTAGGCTAGCTAAGTTAGTTTAATTGCTTTTAAAAAAATGAAATATTGCTGAAAAAATACCAAAAATACGAGTTGAACATGAATAGTTTAATTGCTTCCCTGTGCCCCGAACTTTGCTTTGAAAAATGATTTAACTCATTATACTAGATAGTTGGGCATTTGTGATTAGGATGTTGTGATGTGATCTCTGATTGCCTTGGTCTTGAGTAGATTTTTGATGATAAAGCACCTATTTTAACTGCATGCTTGAATTGGCTACATTGTAAGGATTCCTTCTAGACTTTGGATGTATATTTACGTCCGGACTATCCTTGTGTGTTAGTTCCTCATATCATTCTTATCTTGATTTTGGCATTGTACTTGTTGATTTCTAATGACTTTGGACATGTGCTGTGATAGAGGCGTTCATATATTTGATTTTTTTTTAGCTTCAGAGTTATTTTAAGAATGACTTTTTTCTTCCTAGCCCCGCTGAGCCTAATGACTTTTTGGATCTATATTAAGCCACATTACATGCCTTGATCCTTTTCAATGTTTATTGTCCCAAGCCTAGCTTGGTGGAGCATTTGTTAGGTTAATATTATATTGTCTGGTTGATATTGCGGGTTGATTTTAAAATAATATGTTTTGTTGACACACATAGTGAAGTGAAAGAAGAGAAAAAAAAAAGAAAGGAAAATAACACATGAAAAGTCTCCATGATTTCCATTCATTAATTTTTAAGAAATCACGATTGATGAGAAGAAAAAGGAAAAAAAAAAAAACAATACATTTTGTTGAAAACTATATTGAAGGAGACAAATGTTGGTTGGTTCGAAAAATCTAAAGTTGGTCATTATTTTGGGCATGTGATTGAGGCCATGGGAGTTGTTTACCACATCTAGTTCTACTAGTGCTATTTGCTCCCCTATTCTTGGCTTTTCCACCACATTCCTCAAATCATTCCCGTACATTTACCCGAGCCCCATTACAACCTTGAGAAAGACCTTTTACGCATGTGTTTGAATGTTTATTGGAACGATACAAAGTCAACGTGCCAAAGTTGAGGTTTAAGTTTGTTATTCGAGTCGACTTGATTAGGATGAGCAATATTATACCTTTTCTAAACACATGAGAGTGTGAGAGGGAAGGGGTATTATGGTTCGGTTGATGAGCGATCGGGCACACTTTGTGCTCGCCACCAAAATTAAGAGGAGTGACACCTTGGTGAGTCCCTTTTTAATATGTGTAGTTATGTAGGGCAGCTATGTTTGACAATTTGCTTAAGTGATTCGTGGTCAAAGTGATCTGAGCAACTGAACTTGAATTTTGCATGCTTGAAGGGTTTTGAGTTGAAAATGTTGGAGTTCAAGTTTCATATTTTGAGGGGTGAAGCAATTCTATTCATATTCATGTTGTGCTTTGCTTAGTGACAAGCAAAGGTTTAGCCCCATTTGTACTAACTCTCTCCATCTAGTTGGGGTTTGCTGTTTTGTGTTGTGTCATAGGTTTTAGGGAACTATTACCTACTTTCTATCTGTTATATGACCGCTACATTGAATTGGAGAGGTTGGACGCTGAGTCCCGAGATTCCGAGGATGCTTTTCGGAACCTTGAGCAAAAGAAGAGCTAAAGCTTGAGCCAAGAAACGAGTGAATGATGATCGGCCCGATAGAATCGGGCGGTATTGCCCGATCGGGCGCAGAAGCAAGATAAGGATTTCTGTTGCGGGCCTGATTGGGCGTTGAAGCCTAGTCGTAATTCGTTGTTGACGCCCGATCGGGCGATTAGGCCCGACAACATCGGGCGCCCATGGAAAATCTGATGCGCAGCCACTGAACTCTTAGGTGGCTCGATGACATCAGGCGCCTGTGGTTTTGAGCTGCTTTCCCTATTTTGGAGCCCGATTTGATCGGGCGACTTTGGCCCGATCGGGCAACGTTGCGCCACGCGATTTTTAATGAATCCGGGGCTGATTTTCAAGACTTATTTCTATGGGTTTTTGGACTTGTATAAATAGCAAAAATAGAATTTCTAGAAGACATCTTGGTTTTTATTATTAGTTTTCTCAAGAGAGTGTTTCAAGAACCCTAATTCAGTGCTTTTTGATTTCAATTCAAGATCAAACGTTTTTCTTATTCACAAGGTCAATATAATTCAGTAATCTTTCTTTATTACTTCTTCTTTTGTTAATTAGATTCTTTTCTTAGTTAATTGTAATGTTTCAAAGTATGAGTTTTTATATTAATTTTGTTATTGTTTTCATAATTATGAGTGAGTAGTTTTATTTCTACGATTGTGGGGATCTATGTATGCAATGAGGGATTGGTGGATCCGTTTGATTGCCTTGTATTTCAATTGTTTCCTATTGTTGAATTTTCATGCTATAAGTTAGGCCTGATTTATATTTCTATTGTTACAATACCAAATCTGCATCAAGAGGAGAGATACCGTACAGGCTTTCAATCATTAGGCAAAGTGACCCTTGACCATGCGAGAGCGGCTGGGTGATCTTTGAGGGAGGTAATGTTTGAGAGAAATTACACGTGCCCTAGACAGTTTGACTTATTAGGTGGTTGTTATTCGTCCCTGATTTCCCAAATTGTATGCATAGTGATCCATGATTCTAGTGCTTTATTAATCGATTTATACCTTCTTATTTAGTTCTGTTATTTGCTTAGTTTAGTAACACAACTCTATTCATCTGATTTTGTTAGTGTAATATTAGAGTTCATATATAATAATATAACTTTCTCTCTGTGGATTCGATCCTGACTTCCCTGACTACTAGTTAATGGACCTTAGGTGATTTTTCATTAGGTGATACGACTTTAATATATCAACAATCTTTCTCTCGTTAAGCTGTTTGACTAGTTCCAAGTTTGATCTCTATCCAGAGACTTTATCCACCTTTATTGTAGCATGCCATTGACAAGACTCACTACTTGAAACAACTTTTGTGTAGGCAGATAGCTCATGCGTATCCACCTCTTCAGCAACCTGTAGTGCATAACCAACCGTGTCCTCAAACACATACCTCCTTAAAGGCCGAAGACTAACTCTTCTAGCTCTATCAAAGAGCTATACTAGGTTTATGTGCTCTTGACGAGGCTAATTGGTGACCAGATTCTATCACTTCTAACACCCATGTTTGCGTAGTGGAGCAAAAATAGGATTTGCTGAGATCTTCTATATATAGCTCAACAAAGAACCAGAATAAACTAACAACTTCCCAGATTTATTATCTTATTTGAAAGGATGTTTATTTCGATTTTAATACTCTTCAAATGAATTATTCTTGTAATACTTTCGAGTCTTGGGTTAGTGAGATTTAGAAACCAAAATCTTGTAATCAAGAGTGAGAAAGAGAAAGAGAAGACTTCTAGTGAACTCAAGTGAGGAAAGTCACGTGTTCAAGGGGAACAAGGTGATTGGGAATTGGTTCCTAGAGGAACTGAGTGAGGATTGATTTATAATAAGTTGTAATTACTGTTATAAATAAATGAGCAAGGTTTCTTCCTAAAGAATTGAGGAAGAGAATCTTGTTAAAAGGATCATCTTGTGTTCTTCCTTAATATCTATTCTCTTCATTAGCTTTCAAGTTTTATTATCCGCAAAAAGTTCGAAAATCTCCACAACTACAATTCACCCCCCTTCTTGTAGTTGATCTAGTGTTTATACTAGACTATCGGTCTTGTTGTGTTTGCTGTTATGTGAACGATGTTGTATTATGAAAGGAGTAAATGAATATGGTATTGCATGTATATATATACATATATATATATATATATATACATATATATATATATATATATATATACATATATATATATATATATATATATATACATATATATATATATATATATACATATATATATATATATATATTAACGTATATTAAAAAAAATCGTTTAACGTTTTTGTTGAAATTTTGGACTTTTTAACATTTATGTTCTAAATTCATTTACCAAGTGTTAGAATTTTTCACTTACCCACCAAAAGTCCAAAGTTAGAATTGAAAACTTAACCGACAAAAATTTATGTAATCCTTTTGGCACCTTCTGTATTTTGCAATTTATATTTTATAAAACTTCAAAGATGTATGTAACTTTGTGAAAAGGATGTATGTATACACAAATTTCGAGTCAATATAAATAAGAGAGGAAGCACAAAAATTTTATTTCAATAATGTATAGAGTACAATCTGTAAACAGTTTATAATAAAAATAAACTAAATCATCTAATTATGTTCCATAGCTTGAGAGTGATTGTAATAGCCCTGTTTTTAAGAACCTTTATTTAAAAGCTAAAAGTGGATAAGATCATCATTCTTAGTGGTTAAGAAAGCTTGTGGATAAGCATCATGATTCTTAATGGTTAAGAAAGGTCAAAGAGGATAAGAACCATCATTCTTATTGGCTAATAAGGCTTTGGAAACCAATAGATAAGTTAGAAAGTCCTTGAGAGCCCTAAACATTAAGATTATGAAAATCGTTTGGAGATTGTTTTATCGGGTAGCGATGAACTTCCAGTTAAAGAGCCATTTGGGATTGAATCCGAGCTCATAACCCAACCAAACTTGATATATGACATGCTTAGGATGTCTTAAGGTTAAAATAGTCATTTATTCCCAAGTATTACGTGGCTCAATAAGGTAAATTGCTTACATAGTAAAACCTGGCCAGCTGAAATTACAGCTCAGACCTATCCTCAAAGAAAGCTGCTTAGCAGCTACCTAAGTGTCGATCATTCAAAGACCTTTTTTATGCATGAAAGCCAACACCTAAGGCTAACACCTCAAGCAAGAATCACCCAAAAACTCCAAGAAATCGACCTTGCCCAGAAGAGGTTTCCCTCCTCCTTGGGTACCGCCAGAACAGCCTATAAAAGACTGTTCTGGGTTTTCGTCTCCTTTCTCTTATTTTCTCCTCTTGGACACCCACTTTTCTCTACATAGAACTCTTCTAAACATCCATACAAAGTAGTACAAGCTTTGGTTCCAACCTTTAGACCATAAAATCATATAGAAAACCTTGCTGAAAGATCACATAAGTTGCTGTAAGTTCAACAGATTACACCTCTTGTATTTAAGCTTAGTTTTTCATATCTATAAGCTTGTTGAAACTAATCTTTAGCATTTTATACATTCAGGGGAAGCTGTAGGAGTAGTTAACCAAGTGGATTAAGGAATTTCGTGGCTTTAAGCATCCTTAGTTAAGGTACACACTTAGTTTGGTTTTACCCTAGAGATTTCCATACCTATAGTTAGGTGATTGTTTCTTTCTAGTGTAAAGCATGTTTATAAAATGAATTTACTTATGATATGTGTTTTATTATGTGTATATTGAGTATATTACATGGAGATAACATGCTAAGGTTCATTAGAGATGTTTCATTTGACCTAAACAACACTTATACACTAAGTCATTACGATTATGCTTCTTAATGGAATGTGTTTAGTACATGGACTTGTGGAGTAATTGTGATGATTGAGGTGGAGTTGTTATGTTATTGGTGTTGTGGAGTTGTTGTGGTGAAGTTGTTGTGGAGTTGCTATTGTTGTTGTTACTCTGTTGTAGTAGTGTTGTTGGGTTATTGTTGTTCTGTCATTGAGGTTGTGGTGGAGTTGCTGTGAAGTTGTTGCCTATTGTTGTTGTTGCGTTGTTGTCATGGTTGTTGTTGCACTGTTGTTATGGTTGTTGTTGTAGTTGTGGTGGCTACTGTGGAGTAGTTGTGATGGTTGTTGTAGATTTATTATGTTGTTATGTTGTTGTGGTGATGTTGTGGTGGGTTATAGTTAAAATAGTTTACTAGTTTGGAAGATGAATTACTTTGGATATGATTAAAAAGGTTACGACGATGTGTCCAGAGCTAGTATCATGTGGTTTATAGTTTAAGTATATATATCCAAAGTATTCAGTAGAACAATATGGTTCATCTTGTTATTATGATTCAAGAAGTTGGAGGTGATAAATTTGGGAATATGATTTACTTAGGTTTGTTATGAACATAGTAGGTGGTGGTTTCTGTTGTTGGTTGTGCTGTTGTATTGTGGTTGTGTTGTTCTGTTATTGTGATTAATGTTGTGTTATTGGTGTTGGAGTTATTGTTGGTGGTGGAGGTGGTATTATTGTTGTATGTGCTGTTGTTATTATGTTGTTGTTGTATCGTTCTTATTGGATTGTCGTTGTTGATGATGCGAGGGAAGTCATAATCTTAGAATTGGGAGACTGTTATAATTATTGTAGTTGGTGTTGATATGCATGAAGTCGAGTTATGAGTTATGGAATGACTTCGTTAATTTCTATTTACGGGATTCAGTTTGATTAGCATAATGGTTGCGTTAGAAGAAGATAATTAGAATAGTTAAGTTTGGTTATTGATTATTGATGTTACTGTGAGGTGGTTGTTGGAATGGCTATGTAGACGTAATAACTGAAGATGCTATGGAAATCAAGTTATGATGATTGGAGGTTTCGTATAATTGTTTAGAGTTTAAGAACCTTTAGGTTCAGGAAAATATATTTAAATGCTCCCGTGGGAGTTATATTGAATTTTGGATATCATATACCGAGTATTGAGGATTCAAGTATGAATCATAAAATATCTTATTTTATAAATATGAAAGTGATGCATGAATAGGCAGCCGCAGTAGGCGAACACCTGTTGCCTTCCAGGAGGGGCGAATTCCTGGCGTTATAGGACATGTCCGTTAAGTCTTGCAAGCATAACAATAAAAGGCTGGGTGACGACCCTCAATAGTTTGGAGACATGGACTGCGTGGTACCCCTCTCCACTCGTGTTCATGCCAAACGATCTGATTTTGTGAAAATATATCAACTAACTTGAGTGTGATTATCTGTTACTATAACTATGTGTTAGTTTTCAAAATACACCTAAACTTGTATTTTCTATTACACAGTGTGTACTCAGCTTTGCTGATGGTGTTGCCATTTTTGTGGCCTGTCACTTGGTGGGTGGCAGAGTCAAACATTGTTGCAGGTTTGGTGTTGTAAACTCAGGATTCTAAAGTGAAGCAAGATAAAGATGTCGTCGTAGCTTATGGATTGAGTTTTTATTTTAGATAGTCAATTAAGGAATAGTTTCTGATATATTTTGTTGTATACAATATTTGGGAATATTAGTCGAGATATCGATGTAATTGATGTCTTATATAAAGGATTTTGTTTTGTGGGCCAATAACCCACAGGTCCAGGATCGTTTTCTAGGTTATATTTCCGCTGCGAGTAAATGTTTAATTCGAGGTTTATTAAGCGTTGATTGTGATTAGTGAATCTTAAGAGTGTTTACCTAGCAGCTCGGGAGTCGGGCTGTTACAGTGATGCATGTTGATGTTGGCTGAAGTTGAGTGTAGACTGACGTTGTGTTAACGTGTAACAGCCCAGTCTTCCGAGCCGCTAGCGGACACACACTCAACAACCATAAGCTGGAATCCAAATCTTAATTAAGAAAATCGCAGCGAAAAATATCCTTAAATACACCAATAACTCGACTAATATTCCCAAATATTATACATCGAAAATATAAATAACTATTCTCAAACCAACTATCTAAAATACAAGCTTAATCCTTAAGCCACTATGACACCTTGATCCTGCTCCATTTCGAATTCCGAGCTCTGAATATCAAACCTGCAAATTAAGGGGAGAAATACAAAACAAACAAAATTCCAAAATGAGTGGAAAACTCGTAACCTTTACTTCAGCCCGTTATAAACATTTTATTTCTCAAATCATTTCTTTTCGTTACAACGCTGGCATAGCTCACTCTCTTAAACAATCAGTGGCAAGTACAAGCTTTGGACAAAGGACAAACGCTGCCTCCAAGGTTCGTTTTGGAGTCCAGCAATACTACCCCCAAGGTTCGTTATGGAGCGTAGCCGACCGTATCAGGTCAAAAGAGTAACCATCCTCCACCCATACCTTGCCCACTTTTGATTCTCAGTTCATAAACTAAGCCAGCAAAACATTTGCATATTCATATTCAATCAATGACATTTTATCATCACATTCATATCTATGGCCATAGTACGAACTTATTTATGAAAAACAAAATAAAGAGATCTGCACATAGAAGGGCATGAGTAAATGATTTTACTGAACATAAAAGTTACCTGAAACGTTATCCAATTCTGAACAATACAACCTCCTTCATTAATCTTCATCTCCAAATGAGACTCAAACTCCGTAATCGTTCTCCAACAATTTACCTCATAACAATAACGATAATTAAAAACTATCCTTAAACTAATCTAAACTACAAAATGAATCCATAACCAATTCGCAATTTAGAAGTTACCTCTACTTATCATTCTAATTTCCATTATCCTCAATCAAGAACTATAACTCATAACTTAATCAAACTAAACAAACTTAACTCTACTACTAACTTCCCTAAACAAGCAAGCAATTAATTATAATACTATGAAAATAAGACAACTTAATTATACCATTATCCATTCAAAAATTCCGACCTTAGTGAGGTTGTTTCTTCCATCCCAACACACACTACAACCCACTAAAAGAGTAGCAACGACAACACTAACAACAACAACATACAACAATAATAGCAACAACAAACAATAGCAACATCCACCCCACAACAACCTCTATAACGCAGCATCAACAACAAAGCATCAACATCACCAACAATAGTATAACACCAACACCACCTCCACCACCACCAACAAAACAACAATTAATAACTACTACTCCAATAATTTAATACAACAACAACAATAACAACATCAACTTTGGGCTTTAATTTACAATTAAAAGGGGTCTAAATTAGAAACAAAGAGGAAATATACCTCTGCTCTACTAGGAGCAGCGAAGAACAGGGCATAGAGGGGGATTTCGAGTCTTCGAAGACGACTGAACACCGGCGAGAAAAGGAGAACAACGACAACACCACTGGCCACGAACAACAGTAGCGCGACAAGATTCCGACGACCGTTCATCGAGCGACAACCCAAAGCAACAACCACAGCGACGAAACAGAGGAGGAGAGAGAAAAACAGGACAGCAGCAACAACATCATCGACAACAGCGACACGAACACAAAGAAGGGAGAATTCCGACGAGCAATAACTGAAGAAGACTGCACCGCCGGCCTGTAGCCACCGGCACCGACACGCGAGAAGAGAGAGAGAAGAGGGGATGAGGGGTTTTGGATTTTGGGGTTTTACGGGGAAGGACAAATGAAATGAGATGGGTTTGGGTTTTGTTTAACTAAACCGATAAAAGAAAATATTTGGGCAAGCATATCTAACCGACAACAAAAAGAAAAAGAAATGACTTTGGTTCTCTAATTTGCGAAACACCGCTCAACTAATTGCACAAACCCAAAATATAAAATTACAAAAATAACTTCATAAAATTAAACAAATAAATACTACCTCCGTTTCTTAATAAGTGCAACATTTTCCTTATTTGGAATTGTCACAATAAGTGCAACCAAGCTCAAAATGGTAAAAAAAGTTCAATATTATTACAAATATGCCACCTAAAAGTAAGAGGGAACCACAACTTTTTTGTTTCATCACTTGAATTACTCTACTTTATTGTGGTCCCAACTTTCTCTCTCTACATTCCTTGGTATTCCCCCACTTTCTCTATGTTGCACTTATTAAGAAACGGAGGAAGTATATTACAACACGGCAAATAAAAATCTGTACTTCACAACTCAAATAAAATAAGAATTTTCCGAAACATAATTAACTTAAATAATCATAATCAACATCTAATAAACGCCCTTAAAAATAGGGCTATTACATAACGTCAACCTGAGTTTGTGTGTGGGATGACGTTTGGTCAACATCAACCTATGTTTGAGTTTGTTTGATTGTATTCAGATGAGGGCTGACAAAAGCTTGAATCTCAGTCGAATGTGTTTGAGTGTATCTTAACAGTCGCCAAGGATTTGATATGCTTGTTAACTATTTGTAGAGAGAATTTTAAAAAAAATTATTGAGCTCTTGAAAATAATGATTTTGTGGTCCCCTCAACTAAAGGAGGTGAGGTATACTTATAGGGAATGGAGATCTCTTCACGGACTTGATAGTTTATGGGCTTGAGACCGTTTATGACTTGAAAGTCTTTTCTACCTTTACCATTTGACCATCCTATTTAGACTATAATATTAAGTGACCCAAAAAGTTGACAACCCAAATTATATTTGTTTGATTTAATTTGGAAATGTAATTTAGATGGGCTGAATTAATTAAATTAATTTGGAGATGTTACTTAGATGGGTTGAATTAATTATATTGGGCTAATTATATTTATATTAGCTCAATAATAATAATTAATTTATTTTAATATAAAAAATTTATAAATTTTTAGTATCTACAAATTGCACTCTCGAGATTATTTTATGTTTTAGGATGACAATGTCTCGAAGAATTTGAGTTTGGCTCAACAATTGGGTGACAACCACCGTGTTGCAAAGATTTTATTGCATAAAGTCATGGACTACTTACAACTCTTTCAAGTAGTGAACTCCACGAATGCTAAGTATACAAACTAGAGGAATGATAAACCTCTTTTTGCTAGATGTTTGCAAACATCTAGCAGGGGTAAAACTGTCAATATATATAGGAAATAGTTGTAAGTCAAACAAAAAAGTTCTCTCGAAAATTGCAAAGTGTCAGTCAAACCAAAAAGTATTCGCGAAGATTCCGATGCTAAAAAATAGTATTCATGCTACTAAAACTAGTGTTCGTGTAACTAAAAATAGTGTTCATGCAACTAACAAATAGTGTTCATGAAATATAAAATAGTGTTTTATTCATCTTCTATTTTATGGGACCCATATCACCAAAAAGTTTTCTCGAAAATTGCAGTGTGTCAGTCAAACCAAAAAGTAGTCGCGAAAATTCCAATGCTAAAAAATAGTGTTCATGCTACTAAAACTAGTGTTCGTGTAACTAAAAATAGTGTTAATGTAACTAACAAATAGTGTTCATGAAATATAAAATAGTGTTTTATTCCTCTTTATCTGCTAGATGTTTGCAAACATCTAGCAAAAAGAGGTTTATCATTCCTCTACAAACTAGGTTTTGATCCACCACGGGTCAAGAAGTCTATAACTATGCACCTTGCGGCATAATAAATAACTCATCAAACTCTTGATGTGATTTGCAAGCACACATCCCTACATTAAATGATTGCTCTCAAATAACCAGTTAGTCTGCCCTTCGCTATTGTTATTTTTTTTTCAATTCAATTGATGTCAACCAGTTTAAAAATTGCTTTTTGTTGGTCTCTTTTTCCAAATCTACAACTTATTTTGCTGCATATGTGTTGTGGTTGATTTTTCTAAGATGACATTGACATAATGACATAACGACTTTGACACTAAGACGCGACGAGAAGACCGAGTCAGCTAAAACCAGTAACTGATTGTCCGAGAAAGGAAGGAGTTCAATGCGGCGCTATGTCAACCAAGGAGGCCGTTAATGGAAATAAATTGCATAGAGAAGGAAAGAAGATTTTAGTAGTTGGAAATTGGGTAGGAGAATCTCCTATGATTAAGGAACCCTTACCATTGTAATTATCTAGGAATTCAAATAGCGCATTTATTGCGAAAAAGCCAAAAGAAGAAAGATACGGCAAAGGACATACAGAAGAAAAATTAATATCATTAGAAGAGACTACTGGACATTTGATACTTAGAGAAAAACTTAAGCAAAAGACAATCATCATTCATCTGTAACGACGATCATTGATAGTAGATTGGTGGAACCATCTCCACCTGCGGTTTTTATCCACCTTCATTGGAGTTTTCCGCGTCACCATATTTGTGTGTTCATCCCTTTGATCCCCTTTTTGCATTCATTCCTGGCATTGACATATACGTAATCTGGTTAAATTGTCCCTAACTTTAATTCTGTCGTAAGAGGCAAATTTTAGCATAAATAGTTTGCCACCCACCGTGGGGCATAACCAGATCAACTACTGTTCAAATCCATCAAATGGCAGAAACACCAAGGCTCGATGATATGCAGAGGTTATATGACCAAATGGGGCCAGAGATGCTCAAAATGAAGCAAGCTAATGAGCGACTAGCCACTGACTTCTCATCGTTGCAAGAAAAGATTCAAAAGCTGCAAGAAGAGCTGGCGTCATCCAAAGCTTCAAAGGTTCGGCGTCGTGCCAATATGAACGACATTCCCCTTATGCAGGATTTCTCTGATTCAGATAATGCCGAATCCGAAGATGACACAGAGCTCGAGGACGAAGAACCCTCAAATGACGTTGAAGAGAATCTTGGCGAGGGAGAAGGAAATCCTATGGCGAAGCGCATGATCCTGATCGAAAAGCAGAATAGGCGCCTAATGAAGCTCATGTCCGAGCTCCCTGGACCTCCAACGCCAAGCATCGTAGAGCATTTTGACGGCTATGCGAAATCTCCGTTCATAGAGAGGATCTCGAAGGCCGTACTCCCCAAGAAGCTGAATCTTCCCGCCCTTGTTGCTAACTATGACGGTTCGACTGATCTAGGCGAGCATGTCGCCCAACACAAGCAGCGGATGTGGCAAGCGTCAATTTCTTTGCATCTGGTGGAAGCCCGTATGTGTAAGTCTTTCGGAGCCACTCTCACCGGTCCTGCCCTCAAATGTCTTGGATCCCTGAAGCCAGGCAGCATTGGAAATTTTTCCACCCTCGTCAACAAGTTCTATGAGAAATTTGAAGGCAGTCGCAGCCTTGAAAAGCAGACGAACGACCTATATGGCCCATATCTCTTAGTATATAACTCGCCTTGGGCCGTATAACCTATCGTTGGAAAGCTCTTCAAGCCTACTTTCCAATGCCTTTAGAATCAGACAAATATCAGCATCAAGTCGGAAGTTATGGATAAAATAGTGAGCATGACTCGATTTTCGCAATTATATCAATGAATTCCAACTCCAATTGAGCTCCAATTTGCACTCAAATACATCCAAAATGATCCTTATCAATGTAGCTTGCTTCCATTTGATCCTAAGTACTCAAGCTTGCCCAATAATGCTCCAATTATGTTCTTGCTATCTGAAATTCATCAAGGAATACCAAAAACGCATAAGAGGAGTAATATTTCGCAAATTAAGTAAAAGCGTGCAATTATGAAATAAAATACACCTAAATGTTCCTAGAATGCAACCTAAATGCAACTAAAATCTATATAAAAATACGACACATCAGTTGGCAAATTACCTCCAGCCCCAGGTCAAAAGGTCTTTATGTTGGCACTAAACGATTACTTTTCTAAGTGGATAGAAGCAGGTTCTTTTCAACAGGTACGCGACAAGGAAGTGATTTCTTTTATATATACTAACATAATTTGCAGGTTTGGTGTCCCGTCCGAAATAATATGCGACAATGGGTCGCAGTCTATTAGCAATAAAACGAAGCGTTTCTGTGACGAATGGAACACAAAGTTGTTAACGTCAACGCCAAGATATCCGCAAGCCAATGGACAGGCTGAGTCTAGCAACAAAACGGTCATTGACACCTTGAAGAAACAACTTGCAGCCAAGAAGAGTAAATGGGCAGAGGCACTGCCTTCCATCTTATGGGCTAATCGCGCACTGCGACAGGACAAACATCGTTCGCGTTAGTATACGGGTGTGAAGCTGTCTTTCCTTCTGAGGTAAACGTCCCGACCGCAAGATATGGTCTAACGACGGAGCAGTAGAATTGCAACGAGCTGGATACCTTTGAGAAGTTGCGCGACGCAGCGTTGGTAGGTATGGCAGCTTAGCAGCAAATAGTCGCAAGGAGTTTCAACAAAAATGTTCAAGCCAAATCCTTTGTTGAAGGTGATTGGGTCTTAAGGAAAGTGTTTAAAAACACACAAGAAGTTAATGTTGGTAAGCTACGGTCTAAATGGGAAGGGCCATACCAAATTAGCAAAGTAGTAGGCAATGGAGCCTACCAATTGGTTCGGCGCGACGGAAACTCCGTGCCACGTAGCTGGAACGCTACACATCTCAAACGATACTTCTTCTAGTTAAGTGATTTACTTTGCTTTCTCTACATTGTATAAGAAATAAATGATATTATCATCAAGTCTGCGTCGCTAACTGTTAGCGACCTTAGTGTTTTCTCACACAACAAGAATGTCAGACTTTAACGTCCGCAAAAATCAGATGCTAAAAACACGGAATCGGACGCTAAATATATTAGCGTCCGTCGGTTGACGCTAAAAGGCTGATGCAAAACCCTTGGTCGCTAATTCTCCAAATAGCGTCCGCCAAGCGGACGCTAAATATTTAGCATCCGATTTTGTGAATTTAGCGACCGCTCCAATGTACGTCGCTAATTAGCGACCGCCATGACAGACGCTAATTAGCGACCGCTTATGGCAGACGCTGACTAGCAACCGTTATACACAGTCGCTAATTAGCGACCGCCTGGGCGGTCACTAATGGCCTTGGCGGTCGCTAATTAGCGACCGTTTTCGCTGCCCTTGGGAGTTTTTTTCGCTGCTCTTGGAAGCTTTTTTCTTTTAATTAATTGATATTAAATGTAATAAGATATTAAATAATGCAAATACCATACTTCTTTTATTAAGGCAAACAAATTAATCAATTTAATTATTATTGATAATAAATATAGATACAAGTGAAAAAGTAATTCTAGAACTAAATTCTAGTATACTTAGAATAAAATCTAATACAAATCCCATATAATTACATGTACACTGATTTAAACTCCACAACAAAAATCTGGAACAAAACTAAATATTTTGAGTCACCAAGGAATTAAGAAATGCAGCCCACCCACCACCCACCACCCACCACCCATCATTATACATAGCATCAACTTCTTCAAACTGCTTGAACTTGTCGACTTTTCCTGCCTTTCTCCTTGTGAATCATTTCTTCTGTTGGTTGCACTGCCTGTAGTTTAAGTGCTAATCGTTACCTAAATAAGCATGAAAAGTAGGGGAGATTAAGTAAACTAAACTTGCAAGCTGTAGTAATTCATGTACTAAATAAGCATGAAAAGTAGCCAAGTAGGGCATGTAGAGATGTCCCTCATAAAAGACATTAGCACTTACAGAACAGTAATGAGATCAAATTCCTTCAATATTAAACTCAAATCAACAAAGAAATAACAATGAAAGAACTTACAGAAGTTTTGAGAGGAGAGAGAAGACGTGAAATTATAGAAGTGATTGCATGAAGTAGATATAGAAATTAGAGGGTAAGAGAAGCAAAGGAAACAGAAAGGATGGCTTTTTTTGAAACTTTATGTTATGATTTTATATAAGTTGAATTTATGAACTGAATGTTTTGTGGGTAATTAATCAAAAGGGTTGCTCGCTAATCTCCATATAAGTTGAATTTATGAACTTGTGAAGTTACCACCTTCTGTTACATTTATAAATTATCCAAAGTGACTTGGGCAACTACAAATATAATTTCTAGTGAACCCAGTACTAACTCTCAAGCTTTAAATAACCTCCAGATTATTTTTGTCATAAAGAGATTACACTTGAAAATTGATGATCAGTGATGATCAGAGGTTTAGAACTCACCCCATTGATAAACAAAGTCCCCAAAAAGCTAATCATGTTATCAGGAATAGTTAATAGAGAACAATTATGTGAGTGAGAGTCAGTAAAGGACTGACTTACAGTGCCCCCAGTCACAGCCTTGTATGCTTTATCCCATTTCTCCTGCTCACGTTTAGTAGGTGCCAATTTCCATCTTCGTGTAGGAACTTGCGTATTCTGGAAGATGGGGTTCATGTAACGTAAGCAGTAGGTTTATTCGAGAAGATAATTGCTACACAACAGTAATGAACAATGTGAATAAGCATACTTTGGGTGTTAAAACTTGCTGTACTAATTATGGCTTCGGAGTTGCTTTAAGAGAAGCACTGAGATCAACTTCTAAACTGCATTCATATGCTAACCAGTAGTCAGCATCCACACTCTTTGCTTCGCCACAGGCTGCTTCTACTAGCAACATTAAATGCAAAAAGAAAAAACAAACAATGGCAGACTAGACTTGCCATGAGATATAGCATACCTGTCGAGACTCATGACTCGATTGAAGCTAAGAAATCCAGACGACTCCTGTCCACACAGAAATTAACAATCTCATTATTGCTGCTTTTATATAACTTGCCACCAAACAGTCAGATCAAAAACAAGGTAAAGGCAAGGACTTATAATTCCAAATTCTACCAACGCCTACAGCCCCAACAACAAAATTAGAAGAACAAAGAGAAAAAGAGGACCTTAGATTATCAGATGAATAAGGTGAGTAACAAAAAACAATTTTAAGAACATAACACGAAGTTTTCAGCAAAAGCAGCAAATTATTTTACATTGAAATGTTTTACATCCAACTAAACATAGCCTTAGTATTTTAAAGTCGTATAATATACTTCCTCCATGTAATGTAATCTCACAATTTAGACTATCCGCACACTCTACTCTACTTGGACTATCTTTTGTTTGAAAATTACCAATCTAATGCCCTAATAATAACATATGATTAAAACAAATAACGAAAGAATGAGTAGTAAGTGGGATGGATAAGTGATAACCTGAACAGTGTCGTTTGCAATTCCAAGCAAGCTGTTTATCGACCACTGGCCTTCTTCCGGAGAGGCGGAGACCACCTCCAAAACCACCACCCCGAAACTGTAAACATCAGACTTCACAGTACGAACACCCGAAAACCAGATCTGGAAACAACATTTATAAAACAAGAAACAACTCAAAATCTCACAAAAATAAAAAGATGAAAACCGAAAAACCAAAGACAAAAAACGCAAAATCGCGAAATTGAAAAATTGAGTATCCAAATCGAAAATATAAACACACAAAATCAAAATCTCATAAAACCGAAAACTCAAAAAAATAAAGAAAAATCGAGAAACAACAAAAATTAAAAAATCCTAGGGAATTCAGATCTAGGAAAAACCAAGAACAAGAAAACGCAAAACGAAATTAAAAAAACAAAGAAAATCGAGAAAATAAACTACATAATCAACAATCAAAACTAAAAAAAACAAATTTATTACTTAAAACTGAGTAGAAATACCTGATTTCGTGAGATTTGCAAGAAAGAGAGAGCACCAAAACGTGAGATGAGAGTGAGGAAGAGAGAAACGTGAGATGAGAGTGAGGAAGAGAGAGGCGTGGGTTAGGGTTGATAGTTTGGTCGACTGGAGTTTTTTTTCTTTTATTTATACCTCGTATCTAGCGTCCGACAGACGGACGGTATTTTAACTAAACGGACGCTAATTAGCGTCAGTTTAAAAGAACGGACGCTAACTCTCAGAAAGCAGACGTTAATTTGCATCCGTCTTTAATCGGACGCTAATTTTCAATTTACCGTCCGCTTGTATCATCGGACGCTAAAAAGGCGGATTCTTGTTGTGTCACTACGTTTTGTTGCCTTTCAGGAAAGTCATTCCCATCTGTTTCAATAACGTCGCAATGGTCTTACGATGCGACTAGTAGACATACATCTTATTACACGTTAGGACAGAGGCCTTGCCATTCAAAG
Organism: Beta vulgaris subsp. vulgaris; assembly: GCF_026745355.1. Lineage (NCBI taxonomy): Eukaryota > Viridiplantae > Streptophyta > Magnoliopsida > Caryophyllales > Amaranthaceae > Beta > Beta vulgaris. The sequence continues at coordinate 23,115,900 of NC_079210.1, read as the reverse complement.
CCACAATTGTCTGCGATATTCCATCTATTTTCCTAAAAGTCATATGTAAGTGTTTATATGTTTCTCATATGTATTCTAAGTTGCTAAGTCCAAACGTTTTGTCTGAACGACCAATGAAGGCTGACTAAGCGCCTGACTATGCCCTAAAGACGTCAGAATAACGACAGAAACACACGCATGTCACACAAGCGAAAAACATAAGATTAAATAAAAACAAAAACACACAGTTGTCAAACTTATGGCCTCCCCCATAGCTGACCCAAAAGTACAATAGAAAAAGTCACTCCCTTGAGTGACCTGAAATGAAGTTTAGTAAAATTCTAAAAAGATGGAAGCAAAAGAACACAAGGTAGAATGATTAAAGATTAAGCGTCAGAGATCGTGCTAGTTTCCTTTTCTGGCGACACAACAGCTGACGGTACGACGGCTGGGGCCTCCTTCTCAGTCTCTGGGTCGGACGGCACATCCGACGCAATAAAACCAGCGCAGGACGGAGCGTTTTCATCCACCTTCGGTGGAGAGTTTGCCATTGCAGCCAAATTTTCCTCATCCATCAAATCCCTCATCGACCCCATGAATTGAAGGTAGAGGTCTATGTCCTTTTGTGGCATCTACGATGCCGTCTTCTTCATTAGGAACTGCTACATGAGCTTAGTCCTGACCCTAGTGGTCACCTCAGCCTCAAGAAGGTCCAGCTCATTCTTTTGTGCGTCAACGCACGCTTGGAGAGCCTCGATCGATGCGACGATTCTTCTAGCTTAGTTGCCTTCTCCCTTATTTGCTCCAGCTCCTCCCCGTTCCTCTTCAGAGTCTCCTCCATGTTTTTGATAGTCGACTTGTAAGATTCCACCTCGGATTCTTTGGACTTTACGTTCAATTCCGCTTTGTCAACCCTCTGCTTCATGGTCTGATGACCTTTCAGCAGCGTCGACATCTCCCTCTTAGCCATGAGGAAATGATGTGATGACTAGGCAAAAGAAAAAAGATGTGTGTCAGTTCGTAATCGTAAATTATTGATTAAACGACGTAACGACCATAGTTCGACCAAGCGACCTTACCTGGAAGAGAAGTTCTAAGCCGTCCGACATCATGCGAGGGAGAGTGTGCTCCCTTATCCTATCCTCAGCGTTAGGAAAGAGGAACCTGTCGGCCTCCGGCCATATTGACCTTTCTAACGATATAAAGTCGTTGGGGACGGTCACAGTGTATGACGGCCCACCCTTATCAGGAGGGGCCAAGAACTCAGTTTTGCGCGCCTTTGGTGCAGTCTTTTGTTCGTCGTCCAGATGGACGACGACTGTGATACCTTTCTTCGTGGACATCGTCGACGCAGACATAGTGTCGGGAGAAGATTCCCTCTTGCGTTTACGCAACATCTCTGCTAATGTCTGGCTGTCCATACTTCCTCTACGACGCGATTGTGATGAACCTGTCGACGAGTGTTAGTCGTTAAGATATTCTAATGTCGCTAGAATCTAAGATAAAGGAAAAAGGTTAATTTACCAGTGCCATAGATGAGCAGCTGTCTTGGCTGGCGAATAAGATTCGTTTGAATTGCCTGTCTTCTTCTGGCGTCTCCAGAAATTTGTCACAGAGACTCTGAGACTCGTCGCGATGCGTTAGTAATTTTGGGTTCAGACTTGCAGAAGAAACAATGTAAGAGTGGTGTTAACAACACGACGCAAAGGAAAAAATGGTTGAAATTAAACAAACCTTATGTGTTCCAGCCACCAATCGAGGATTTTCCAGCTTCCCCTAGAGATGATTTCTTCACGAAAACATGCATATCTGTTCTTCCATCCTCTGTCGTTTGATTGAACTCCCCCCAACCAAAGGCTCTAATCTCGCTTTTGCATGTAGGGCTATCCTATTTTTAGCCTTAACCCTAATTTCATTGTAGATCAAGAGGTCGTGAAGAGTAAAGGCTTCTTCCCAAGACGTCGTCACTCTGTCAACGACGCTCAGAATTTGCCATACTTGGGGCATTATCTGCCCAGCTCTGATCTGGTAGATCTGCATTAAGTCTCTGGCCAGGGGGGGGGGGGAAGGGAGTCTCAGGCCTATTTTGAAGGGCTATTCATAAAGCGCCACCCAGGGGGTGGGGCATGTTTTCGGCAATTCGTTCGACCTAGCGTTTCTAATGACTGTGTCGACAGGCAAATTTTCTAACTCTAGAAACCTCATCATGTCCTCTTCTGACATGGTCGACTGATCGTCCTCATTTTCACTCCTCTGTTCTACGACTTTCTCCTTTCCCCTCGACTTTTCCTAGTTTTTTACGAACGTCCTAATACTACGCCTACTAGGTGCCATGGGTGCAATTGAGGAAGAAAGGAAAAGTGCGAATTAAAGAGACTAATGGACAGAAAGTAAAAAGTTTACTTGGTACTAGAGATCGGTTTTCTGGCGGAGAGAATTATGGAAGTTATGGTAATTATCTTGCTTTAGAGAGAGAAAGATTTGGTGGATTGAAGTTTTCAACCGCACGTGGTATTTATATCTCCAAAGGCAATCATTACTTTGCGCCAACGGTTAGAAATTAACGGCTATTTAAGAAGTTATCTTTTTATTTGAGACCTTTGGATTGCCTTGTGGATCTTTTTCTTTAACTGACACACAAGATTTCTTGGCTAAAGTATCTTGATTACATTGAAGATATTTTGCTTGATGCGATTCTTTGATTTTTTAAACAATTATCTCATGGTTTTTATGTTACCCCGTTTCGACAATTAGGGGCAAATTTTATGGTTAATTTTTGCAGCATCACATTGACATGATGACATAGCGACTTTGACACTAAGACGCGACGGAAAGATCGAGTCAGCTAAAACCAATAACTGATTGTCCGAGAAAGGAAGGAGTTCAATGCGGCGCTAATTCAGCCAAGGAGGCCGTTAATGGAAATAAATTGCATAGAGAAGGAAAGAAGATTTTATCGTTGGAAATTGGATAGGAGAATCCTATGATCAAGGAACCGTTACCATTATAATTATCTAGGAATTTAAATAGCGCATTTATTGAGAAAAAGCCAAAAGAAGAAAGATACGGCAAAGGACATACAAAAGAAAAATCAATATCATTAGAAGAGACTACAGGACATTTGATACTTAGAGAAAAATCTAAGCAAAAAACAATCATCATTCATCTGTAACGACGATCATTGATAGTAGATTGGGGGAACCATCTCCACCCGCGGTTTTTACCCACCTTCATTGGAGTTTTTCGCGTCACCATCTTTCTGTGTTCATCCCTTTGATCCCCTTTTTGCATTCATTCCTTGCATTGACATATACGTAATCTGGTTGAATTGTCCCTAACTTTAATTCTGTCGTAAGAGGCAAATTTTAGCATAAACAATATGTGTGTGGTATTTGCTTCCCATCTTTTGTGTTGACCCGCGTATTTGGGGAACTCATAGGCATAATCCCAGTCTTGCTAAAATAAGAATTCCTAGGTTTTCTCTTAGACTTCCTTATAATCAGTGCAACACAAATACTTCTTTGATCTTTATTTTTTTTCCTTTGTATGATTAATGTGGAGCACCATGTAACACTAACATTACTTGGATCTCTTTGTTCTCTATGTTTCTGTCTAGAAATTAAGGATTGCTGATGTGTGCTGAGTTGGAGTGAGCCCTAAGAGTGTTCGCCTAACTTGATTGTCCGTATATTGGAAACTTGTAAACAAGGTTAGACTACCCGGGGTTGTTCCGGGATTACCCCTCCGACGCTGAAGTCAGTTGATGATTAAGTTAGAGAGAGAAAGTCGAGAGAGATGCTCTAGTTTTCTACGTGAGAATTGAAAACCTGTTCATTGATGAGGTATTTGGTATTTATAGTGTTGGAGATTTCGAGATAGGAAACATTGATTGGATGGGCCTCCTTAGGGTCAATGGCTATGTTGCCTTTTCAAGCAATGATCATTTCAGCCCTTTAGTGGATCCCCAAAATCTTATTTAGGTCAACTTACTAGTGGGACCCACTGCTGCCACCTGTCCAAGGCTTTAGGAGGCTTTTATGCCCTAATTGGGTTGCTGATCAATTGAGCCCAAACACTCTAACATCATCATCACCAAAGATACAAAAGAATGGCTTGACATTGCCATGTGTTTGTCAGTCTAATTTATATTAATGTGATGATGAATATGATATCAAATAACACTAGTAGAAAAACGACGATTTGCGTCGCCCCAACTATGTCGGCTGTAAAGCAATACGATGCAAAAGGGTAATTCGCGTCGCATGCAAAGAAGAGTGCGACGCACATCATGGGTAAATGAGCAGTAGTACGAGCTATATGTGTCGCACATACCATAGGTGCGTTGGAAAAGCCCAATGTACGTCAGACCACCTGGCACATACGACGTAAATCGTCTCCTCCTTGAAAAAAGAAAATTCCACTATCTGCATCGCATGGTACTTTGGTGCGTTGCAAAAGCCCAATTTGCATCGGACCTCATGGCCCATTCGATGCAGATCCGCGGCCCACCAAACATTTAACCTTAAACTCTAGCCTTTTAACCGCGCCCCTTAACATTAGCCCCTTAACCTAAAAACTCTCAAATTCTCTCACTCTCACCGTGCCTCCTCACATTCTCTCACTCTCAAATTCTCCTCTCCCACTCTCAAATTCTCCTCTCTCACTCTCATACTGAATCAGAATTTTCCGACAAATGTAGTTAATAGCTAACGCTTCCCAAAATTTACTCTCACATCATCTTTCATTTCTCTCACTACGAACGAATGAATTTTCCAGCGACTTCAACAGACGACGTTAGCGTCGGAAAGTATATTTATCAAGATTTCGTGGTTTACATTGGTGTTTGTCGTTGGTGTGCGGTGGTGTTTGCTTGATTCGTTCCTTCATCTCACTCTTAGATCTGGTGAGTGTAGATTTTTGTCTTTTTTGGCTTTCATTTAAGTTTGATGTGAGTTTTCTTTGATTTTTCTGATCTTCATTTGGGTTTTTGCAGTTTTTGTATCAGTTTTCCTCATCTGGGTAAATTCGTCGGTGAAGATTGAAGGAATTGCAGTTTTTGTATCAATTTGCCATCAGTTTTCCTTATCTCGTCGATTGAAGAACATATCGAAGCTACTCTTTCTCGTCGGTGAAGATCTCGTTTGTGAAGATTGAAGGGGTTGACAATGTTTATTGGGATTGTTTTAGGGTTTATTACATATTTGAGGTTATGTTATAAGTTTTTCCCCAAATTGTATTGTTAATTGATTTAGATCTAATTTTTAGTTGTTCAATTTTTTCATTTCGTTTTATTCTTGTATTTTGATTTCAATAATCTTCATTGTTTCTTGTATGTAGTTCTTCTATTTCAAACATTATTGTTCTTCTATATTTCGTTCATTTAAATGTCAAAATTGCAAACTCAATTTGCTGTTATGGATGAATTGTTGGGATGATTGATTTTTATTATTCTTTTTCATAAAAATACTAATTTTGCGTCGCATGTATTGACAAGGTTCAACGCACAAGGTCCATCTGCATCGCATGTGGACATGGGTCCGACGCAGATAAGTTGTTAGGATGAGATTTTTATTAATAATTTTTTTGATATAAATACACCATTTGCATCGCACGTTCAACAATATCTGACTTAAAAGCACAAATTTGCGTCGCATGTGGACATGGGTCCGATGCAAATAGCTAACAAACTTCGTCGCGTCGTTGTCCGACGCAGATTTTTTACTCTTGTTCTGCGTCGAGGTCTGTGCCGTCGGACCCATGTCCGACGAAATGGGCACCTCGCATCCGATGCAAATCGTCTATTCTATAATAGTGTAACTATGGAGAAGTATATTACTTTAGATTTTTCTTTTAGTTATATAATCAATTGTGAATTCATACCAAGGTGTGGTAACTGTTGGAGATTTAGAGTATTAGATATATTGGTTTCACGTCACGTGGTTTTGAGTCGCAATGGTTATGGTGGCATCACTTGAATCAACATGAGTTATCGAGTTCATTAATGTATTTACTACATTAATTGACGAAGGAGCGTTCGCTCGGTTTTATAGTGAGCGATCAGATTTGATAGGGATTTAAGAACGCGAAAAACTGACGAAAATTGGGCGATACCTGGAGTGCCCGCTCCAGAGAGGAGCGCCAGCTCCTCCTCTGCGCTGGCTTATTTAAGCGTCTCTTCGGTTGGTTTGTGACGGTTATTTATCATATGATACCAAATGTTCCTGTGTTTCAAATGACTCAATTCATTATCCTATACATGTTTATTAAAGTAACAAGAGAAAACTCTTCCTCTTGAAAAGCACAAGTTCATTGTTTATCACATCAAATTCTTTCACACACTTATTCTCATTTAACGATTATCATAGTGAGCGTGATCATCGTTGTTTCTTCTTTGTATGTCGAGAGTGAATTCTGTATAACTCGTGCTCAATGTAAAGGTCGGAATATTGTTTTTGGGAAAGCGTATCGCGCCTAGAAGATTGTTCATTGTTGTTTCTAGTAGTCAAATTTGTGATCCTTGTAATATCTTTGTAGCATTTCTAACAATCCAAAGCAATATCTATCGAAGATGACTATGGTTTGTGAGATGACAGCGAACTTTCACAAATTAGACAAGTTTGAAGGTGTTGGTTTTCGTAGATGGCAAAAGAAGATGCATTTCCTCCTTACCTCTCTAAATGTGGCATATGTTTTAAGTACTCCCGAACCCGATGAAGTGGAAAATGAACCTGTTGAAGCAATTAGGAAGAGGAACAAACGAGAGAACGACGATTACATATGTCGTGGTCACATCCTAAACGGTATGTCTGATACTTTGTTTGATGTTTATCAATTTGTAGAAACCGCTAAGATTCTTTGGGATGACTTAGAAAGTTAAGTATATGGCCGAGGATGCTTCTAGCAAGAAATTTCTTGTTAGTAATTTCAATAACTTTAAAATGGTTGATTCAAGGCCTATTATGGAACAATTTCATGAAATTCAAAGAATTTTAGGGAGTTTTAAACAACACAACATAGTGATGGATGAGACCTTTGTAGTTTCTTCTATTATTGACAAATTGCCACCTAGTTGGAAAGATGTAAAGAATTCTCTTAAGCATAAGAAAGATGATATGAATGTTGAACAATTGGGTGCTCATCTTCGGATTGAAGAGGGCATTCGGGTCCAAGATGGACAAAAGGAAGTTAATCCTAATTCTTCTACTGTTAACATGGTGGAGGATGGTAAATCAAAGGAGTCTTCTAATCCTATGAAGAGGGCTAACAATTTCACCAAAGGCAACAATAGGAAGAAACCTAAGTTTGGTGGAGGTGTTCGACGAGGTTGTTGGGAATGTGGAAAACCCGGTCATTTCAAGAAGGATTGCACCATTTGGAAGAAGAAAATGAACAACAAGAATGGTGGGAATGACGAGTCTAGCCAAACCCATGCCAAACAAGGTATGTGTAATAGCCCATATTTTGATCATGTTTTAGTTAACGTTAATTATGTTTATTAGTTATTAAGTTTTAATATCAATGGGAATCTACTTGAGAATTATTATTTTAAATTCTATTATCTCATTGTGGGTTTTATAAAAATGAGGGTATTTGAGTTTAGTTTTAAGTAAAAGAAAAGAAATTATTATATTTTAAAGAGATCTTCATTCTCTCTCTTCGTGGCTGTTCAAGAGAAGTTTTTTACTTCTTTTCCTCTTTGTGTCATTTTGTGATGCAGCCAACCAAGGTCATATTTTTTATGTGTCAATTCTTCATAAATCAAATAGGTTCTATCAATCTAGAAAAAAAATACTTGTTGATCTAATCTACTTCTACAAATATAGAGAATTAAACCCCACTCCTCTATTTTATCCACCTCCTTCTAATTCAATTTCTCTCCTCTAATTTTCTTGATCCTAAAGTTGCTGCTGAATTATTTGCTCAAAATCGACAGCATGCAGTTGGTTTTTGGAAATATATGCTAAATGAAAGTTGTAGATCTCTTTGAGATATTCAATTTAGGCTCAAATATCACTGAATTCCGACTTGTGTACTATGAGTTATGCCTGTTGCAAGTTTGGTGTTGCTACCTTCATTTCTATCTCCTCTGTTTTCGTCAATCTGTTTCTGCGATTTTCTCCAACATTAAATCCAAATTTGCTCCTTGTTTCTTCATCAAAGTTGTAGATCTCTTCGAGATAATGAATTTGGGCACAAAAATCACTCGATTCGGAGTTCGGACCTATGAATTATGACCTTTACAACTTTGGTGTTGTTGCTGCCATTTTCTTTCGCACTTTCATTGTCGTCGCTGCAGCGTCGTGGGTGATTTTGTTGTTGTGTTGATGTTAGGTACTCTTTCAATCTTTCTCTCTCTTTAATTCATAAAACCCAATTGTTAGATGAAGGTATAAATTTTGGGTTTAAATTGTGATCCTTATTTAATCAATTTCAATCTAATTTGTATGCTATTAATAGTTAATGATTTTCACAAATCTAGTTGAACTTGGTATTGATTTCCAAAATCAGTTGAGAAAATAGTTTGTTGAACTCAAAGATTGAATCTTTTATCTTTATTCAATGGGTTGGATTGAGGTTTATAATTTGTATTGATATTTAAGTTAAGTTATAAAATCTGGTTTTATAAACTATGTTGTTTGAGAATATTCTTTAAATCAGACTAAGGTTAATTAAAGTTAGAGAGTGTTGTTGTAAATTGGTAGTGGAATAATTGGTATATGATGAGTTGTAGTTAGTTCATGGAAAAGTTTAAAAAGGATGCACTACTACAAAAAAGCCTAAATAGACCCCCTAAAATCTCATTAAGAGACCACATGAGAGGTGGTCTTCATCTCACAGGTCTCTCAGGATAAATAACCACTTATTGCGGGTGGTTTCTTAATTTGATAGAAGAGACCACTTCATTAAAATAAGTGGTTATTTATGAATTTAAATAGGGAAAAAAGAAGAAGGATAAGGCGCCACATTTTACAGATAGGTGGTCTTTTTTATCTTACAAAGAAATCATTTTTAATATGTAGGTGGTCTTTTTAATCATTCCTGAAAACACCACCTGAAAGGAAAATGTGGTCTCTTTAATCTTATTTAAAAAAAAATATTTCAATATTATTATACACTTCTCCAATCCGTTTCACCTGCTTCATGCATGTCTTTCATAATCTCCAAGTAATTTACATATATATAGAACATCTAGGCACTCGTATTGAGATAATTCAAATGATTTTATAATTGAATACCTTTTCATTCATTAATATCATTCACTACAAAATCCCATGTATATCAATATAATGTTAGAAGATTCCAAAAATCAACTAAATTATATATAAAAAAAATAGAGCACCTAGGCCTGTTCCTTCCGATTCATGTGCACAAACTTAAAAATATAGCTCCTAAAATTTCAAGCAATATGTTATATAACAAGTAAAAATATATATTATCTCAAAATTCCTCCTCCTCCAGCTTGTTTATGCTTGTGCGTATGAGCTCTGCCAAGTACTGAAAAAAAAAATATATGCATTAAAAATAGAATACAACCAAATAGGACAAAGAATGCTACTTTACTAACTTTGTTCCATAATATCATCTTTTCACACACTCTATAAGTGCAAATAGAAAGTAAGAAACGAACCATGCCATAAGTTGATCAATATCCATATCCCTCCTGACTCTGTGGTATTGGCTGCTGGTAACCATAGTTCTCTGCACCATACGGTGCAGCTTTATTATGATAACCATCATTGTTGTTGTCAGTATCAATCTATGTCATAGCAGCTTGTTCAGCTTCTTCCTTTTCTCTATTCCATTGCTCAATTTTTGCACGCTTCTCTTTGCTTCCTTCCCTAATGGGGCTTCTATCTCTCCTACCAGCAGGACTTCTGCCTCTTCCATGCTTGTGAGTACTACTGCTCTTATGTCTCGTGCTCCGACTCTCATAATAGCTATCCCTATTACCATATGTTTTGCTACTATGACTATGCCCATGGTGGCGATTGTCATAATCATAGCTTTTGTGTCTGAATGGGCTTATGCTTTGGCTTGTGCTATGTCATCTCCTATACCTCCCGAATAGCTGACTTCACAACTCTCTAACCACATAAAAGTAATGAAACCAACACATGTTTCAGCACTAAATATTAATGAAACAGTCTTAATAAATCACCATTGAGTTTACCTGTTAATCTTCTTCAGATGCATGAAGTTACAATAACTACCACGATTGCAAGTGTTCTCTTCATATTGCCTGCAAGTGGCTTCACGAAAATCTGTGACTGGAGAGAAATCGACAATGATGGGACGGCCTACAATGCACATTGCAGGTACAATTGCATTGAGTTAAACTCTAAGATTTTTTTAAAAAGGCTTCCAAAACAGAATATTCACCATCAGAAAGAATCTTACCAGAATATAGTCTCCTAGTCAAATTACGAAGAGCATGAGCAACTTGCTCTTCTTCCAGATACTGAATATAGACATTGCCCACCTGCCAAAGATTGGATATAACAACATAACTAAGATCAACAATGATTTCGGATTATGGCCAAACAACTTACATTACAAGCATTATAGTAAGAAGATACCACAACAAGTAAAACAGTTAACTACAGTAACAAACAACAAAAGTAAAAAACCATAAACACACAAGCATCAAACAACCTAAAGTACTATAACATTACAAGATTGAGACATTTTCTTTGCTTGTGTTTCTTCCTTGTGAATTAACAGAAATTGTTTGAACAAGAAGCCAATTGCAACTTCACTCCCTCTATCAATCAGAATCTTCTATCATATTTTATCTCTCATCTTTAGTCCCAATCTCTCCACCTATGGGCCGTCAGCTAAGTAATCTAGACATGGAGGATCTCTGCTAGTTACCAAGACAGAGTGCTATCCTTCAAAGTTAAACAGGTCTTTAAACTGTAATACTTACTACTAAAAATCACGTTATACAAGCAAATAGAACCAGAGAAGGGAGAAAACAATCCCCTTCTATGTATAGAAAGCAACAGTCAAATCAGCTTAAAACAACTCCAATTCATCATAATTTCCCTAGCAATCAAAGCAACAGGATAAACCAATAATATTCATAAAGATAAAAACCAATCATAGAGCTGAATACATCATGCTTCACTCAGATAAATTATAGTAACTATCCGAACAACATGTTATTTTATCATACATTCCTAAACCAATGCTACCATCTTAGAAAATGGATTTATGGATGCATGGTGCATGCGTATATCAATCAAAATCACCAATTAACAAGCAAGATTTAACCACTACATACATTAACCATGTTGACTGGTCATTCCAACTCAACTTCATCACTGTTTTCCCAACAATAACAATACTAAGGATAAAACTATATCTTCATAGAACTGAAAGAAATCCAAAGAACTCAATAAACAATATATCATACGTCAATCACATAGATCACTGTAAACTATGCTATCAACACATGATTATCGTTATATATAAACTCCTAAACTAATTTTTCAAACGAAATAAATTTTTAGGGCTAAAATAAAAACCGAAAGAGAAATACAAACTTAAAATCATCAATATAACAATGGACAAGCAAAATTTCCCACTACAAAAAAATTGCAGATTTGTATACAAAAATACCTAAATTAAGTCCAATTGCAGCTTCAACTACTTCACAACAATCATGGCAAAGAGTTCAATTACAATGAATATATACAAAAAAAAACATGAATTCCAATAAAAGAAATATGGTAATTCAATTACCCTAACAAACAAGTAAGAGTTCGAAATGAATTAATAATTACCGGAATGATTTTCGATTGGCGATGAAATGGCGTGATAGTGATAGGCAGTGGCGTGGTGGTAATAGAACAAAGTTGCTTGGAATAGGGACGGAATTCGCACGAAGACGAGCAGACTGGCGAAGGAAATGACCGGTGAATTCATGGGGACTGGTGAAGGTAGCCGGCGAATGAATTTGGGGTAGGTTTGCCCACAAACTTCAGGCGGTTCTTCTCTCTTCTACTGAGACCTGGGACGAAGAGGGAGATCTAGAGATGTGATGAAAGTAAATGAAATTAGGGATTTTTAGAATAGAGTATGAATGTTTTTTCTTTTACCGTTTTTTTTCTTCTGAATACTAAAGTTATTATTGCTTCAAGACTATATACAGTTATTAGTGAACTATATACACCGACATGGATGAAAAAATATTTTTAAAAAGGATATAAAATCAAAATCACCACTTAATAGGAATAAGTGGTTTCTTTAATATTGGAAACTTTTGAGAAGGTTCAAAAAACCCACCTTTTTAAAAAAGAGGTCTCCTTTATCATGTTATAACATACCACCTTTTTAACAAATTAGGTGTTTTTGGATGAGTAATCACTTATGTCATTAAGGAGGTCTCTCATAGGTGATACTTTTGCATATATTTGTAGTAGTGATATGAGCAAGTCAATTCATCTATCTGAATTATAGTTGGAAAGAATGTAAATTGTTGTTATTGTTGTTGTGAGGTGATTATTGGAGATTGGTCACGAATTTAGAGATGTTGGACTCTTGAAGCTTTTTGTGGAATTGAGTGTTATTTGGAGAATGAAAGAGGTACACACATGTCCTTCCACTTTCCAAAATACATTATTGATATTTCGATCGATCATATAAACTATATAAGTTGATCTTGATATGTTTTCATAAGTTAAACTTATGTTGTATTAAAAATGTGCTTTGTGTACTATATGGTTTGTGAAATACATGTTTATGAGTTTTAAGACAAAGGCAGAACTAAATCGCATGTTAAGTTCTATGGGCTATAAGTTATGTTGTTTTGAGACTCAATAGTATAAATTTGTTTGATGAACCATGTTTTATGATATGAATAAGGCATGGACATTTGGTTCTAAATGAGAGTTTCACTATATTTTCAATAGTTATAAGTTTGATTCTATGAGTTCAGTGAGTTATACATTACGGGAATGGATAAGATTATGAAGCTCAATTATGATGTTAGAAAAGAGTTCGTTTATATATGGTTATAAATGTATAAACTTTATAAGAACATGATACATGTAAGTTGTGGAGAACCTCGGTATCAAATCTTGGTAAGATTAATTCTTGAACAATTTTCGTGTATGAATTTTTAAGAAATCAATTATAATGTTTGATTACCCATTTCGAAATACATGCATTAGAGGTTGGAAGATATGGGTTTGGAGTTGTTGTTGTAATTTCAGGGTACGCTATAACACGAGTTTTGGAGGACTATTATTTGAGTACGAAAATATACATGTAGTAAACTATGAACTAGAATAGTACGAACTATTATTATAAGGAGAATAAGTTCATATTAAAAAGGTTACATTATGTCATAGAAGGATAGCAAAAAGGACTATTTGAGGAATTTGAGTTTTGTAATATTGAAAAGTTATGTCAAAGTAGTTGTGGGACAAATTAGTAGATCGAAGAATTATGTTTGAGAATGTTAGTTATTATTTGAAAAGTGGAGTTGGGTGATTGTGTAAGTTTTGGAGTGTCAACGTCAATTAATGGGTCAGTTGTTGATATAAAATTATATGGTTCTTAAAGATCAGACGACTATAAAAGTATATATTGGAAGGTATATATATAGGGAATGAGAAACACTCAACGTTGGAACATAGAGTTAAATAAATGAGTTCTATAATAGTGATATCGATATAAAAGGGCTGAAGTGATGATTTTGGGAAATATCAGACACTAAATTTGAATTATGTTGACTAAGTCGAGGGAAGGTGATAACTGAGTTTGTAAAATTTCTATTATGGGTATCAATGAGGAGTGCAAAAGAGCTTAGGAGTCTTATTTTCTAATTGGAGAAGTAAGAATAGGAAATGGGAAGGTGGGAAGAGTTTAAAATGTTATGTATAAAAGTCAAGTTAGATATCTAAGGATAATTATTTGGAAGTGAATTTTGGAAGTTCAACATTAATCTAAGGGTTAATAGAGTGGTTACAATAGGTTTGTGAGTCCAAGAGATGTTATAACTAAAATAAGTATTTGAGACGAAATATTAAATATTGAGAAGTAAGATCTGAATGTGAAGGTCATATTAGAGAAATAAAGGATCAAGATATGGGTGGTGGTTCAAAAGAATATGAAATAGAGAAGTGTAACTTATAGTATTTAAGTTATGAAAGGTCATATCTGGAATTGAATTAACTAAGAAAGTTTAAAGGTATGATTTTCTAGTAAGATAAGTAAATTATGTAAATGGAAGTTAGGGGAAAGGTAAATCTAGTTTAATGGAGAGTTTAGGAGTTAATGATGTGTATTGATATTGAAATAATAGAGTGTAAAGACTAATATGAACATCAAGTTTAAATATTTGGGGTTGTAGGGTTATGAGTTATATAATTAAGATAATGGGTTCAAGTATTCGTAATTGTAAATATTTGGATGAATAGTTGAGTCATGAAATATTTGTTTACGACATAGAAATATCGAGTGAGATATCCTGACTTACAATAATAAATGTAGATGATTTATTATAATATAATATGGTCGTGGGAAATCTGAGAGATTAATGTGATAAGTTGGACATATAAGTATCATTCTACCAATGTTGAGTTCATTTATTGGGGATAAGTAATCCTTCAAGGAACATTCATATCTTGAGAATTCTTGGAGGCTATAGTGAGATGCTAGAAGTTAAAGATGGAAGTCCAAGGATAAGGGACTAAAAGAAGGGGAAATTACCAAAAGGAGTTAGAGGGAATATTATGTTCTATAAAGTTAGAAACTATAGGTTATACGTGCTTAGTGTGTGGTTTCGGCAATAGTACACCACCTTGTAAATCTTTGAGAAACATATGTTACATTTTGACTATGTTATCTGTTCCAATTGTGAAAAACATTTACTATCAAAATATGTCAAATGATGTTAAGGAGATGAAGATAATTCGAGATTTCAGATTTTGAATATTACTAAGTAATTTATAATTGTGTAATCGATTGGCATATGATTTCTAAGTCAAATGTCCATCATTTCCAAAACATGTTTCCAAAATATGAACATGGATTTGTTATCCTAATATAAGATATGAATATTTGTTATATGAATTTTCAGAACCATGTATATGAGTTTCGAAAAATATGAGTTTATGGAATTAATAATTGAGTAATGCGGTTATGTTTTGTTTTAGAAGGGAAGTAGCTGCAAAAGCAGTGACGAACAACCTTTGTGGAGCAGGTTTGCTCATTATGTGTTTGGAGCGGGTATTGCTCCGTTATGTAGGGTCATGAAAATGTATTTCTATATCGGAGATTTTGATTGATCAATTCATGTAAATGTATTTCTATTTTGTGATATTATTGTGGGGCCATAACCCACAGGTCCAGGATCGTTTTATAGATTATATTTCTACTGCGAGTGAATGTAAATTCGAGGTTATTAAGTATTAATTGAGATTTATAAATGTTAAGTGTAATTAGCTAGCAGCTCGGAAGTGCGGGCTGTTACAGTATGAGTACACAAGTTTCACTTAATTCAAATCTGAATTTTGTGTGTATGATTTCTGAAATATTTTGTGTACAAGATGATTGTTCATGGTGGATCGATTTAGGAGCATTAAGACATGTATGCAAGGAGGGTTCTCTATTTAAGACCTTCAAGGAGGTTGACAATGGAGAAGTTCTTTACGTGGAAAATGATTCTACGGCTAAAGTTCTAGGCATAGGGCAAGTAGAATTAGCTTTTAGTTTCGGAAAGCCTCTTATTTTAAGAGATGTGTTGTATGCTCCGGAATTTAAGAGAAATTTAGTCTCAGGTGTTACCTTGAATCGATTAGGTTTTAAAATGGTGTTTGAAGCTGATAAATATACATTGTCTAAGGGTGGTACATTTGTAGGACTTGGTTATCTTTGTAATAGCATGTTTAAACTTAGTATTTCGAATGCTTGAAAGATACTTTGTTTGTTGTCAATGACAATTCTTCTCTATGGCATAATAGACTTGGTCATGTTAACAGTAAAAAGTTGTATTCCATGTCTAAGCATGATTTCATTCCCTCTTTTGATCCAAGTATAGAGAAGTGTAGAACATGCATGTTAACTAAGATAAACTAGAAAAACTTTTCCAAACAATGTAAAGACACTTCATTGCTTGATTTGTTGCATAGTGATTTATGTGATTTCCATAGCACTCCTTCCTTAGGGGAAAAGAAATACATGATAACTTTCATTGATGATTATTCTCAATTTTGTTATGTATACTTGTTGTTTACTAAGGATGATGCCCTTAATAATTTTAAGATCTATAAGAATGAAGTTGCATTACAACTAAATGACAAAGTTAAACAGTTTAGAATCGATAAAGGTGGTGAATTCTATGATCCAAGTAATTTTCAATCTACGGGAATAATATATGAAACAACCGCAGCTTATACACCACAACAACATGGTATAGCGGAAAGAAAGAATAGAACTTTGCAAAAAATGGTAAATTCTATGTTATCCTATTCCGGTTTAAGTGATGGTTTTTGGGGAGAAGCTATTTTAACAGCTTGTCACATTTTAAACCGAGTTCCAATGAAAAAGAACGAGGTTACCCCATATGAACATGGTATAAAAGAAAACCAAACTTGAGTTATCTCAAAGTTTGGGGATGTAGGGCAATTGTAAAAGTGCCGGAACCCAAACGTAAAGAGTTGTGTGAAAGGGGAGTTGAGTGCATCTTAATAGGGTATGCTCTTCATAGCAAATCCTATAGGTTCTATACTATAGAACAAAATGACGTTTCGTCAATACACACTATTGTGGAGTCAAGAGATGCAATTTTTGATGAAAATAGATATTCATCAATTCCTAGACCAAAGGATATTACTCCTCATACCAATATTGATCAAGGAGTTGAAATTGATCAAAATCACATTGATCAAGAAGTTGATGAACAAACTCTTGATGAGAATGTTGCATCAACATCATCACAGCCTAGAAGAAGTAAAAGGGCGAGAAAAGAGAAATCTTTCGGCCCAGATTTTCATGTATATTTGGTTGAAGGATCAAGAAGTTCCATAGTGACTAAGTTTCCATATATATTTAATGTGGAAGAGGATCCTTTGACGTTTAATGAGGCTATGAGGTCTCAAGATGCCGCTTTTTTTGAAAGAGGCAATTGATGATGAGATGGATTCCATCATGGGAAATAACACTTGGGTTCTAGCTGATTTACCTCCTAAGTGTAAACCAATTGGGTGTAAATGGATTTTAAAAAAGAAAATGAAAGTGGATGAGACTATTGATAAGTTCAAAGCCCGTCTTGTGGCTCAAGTTTTTTCACAAAATCGGGTATTGATTATTTCGATACGTATGCACCCGTTGCTAGAATCTCCACTATAAGGTTATTAATAGCTCTTGTAGCTATTCATAAGCTTGTGATCCATCAAATGGATGTCAAGACGACGTTCTTGAATGGAGAAGTAGAGGAAGAGGTTTACATGCGATAACCGGAAGGAATTATCGTGAAAGGTCAAGAACACAAAGTATGCAAGTTAATTAGATCTTTGTATGGGCTAAAACAAGCACCAAAGCAATGGTAACAAAAGATTGATGAGGTAGTGTTGTCTAATGGTTTCAAGTTGAACAATTCAGACAAGTGTGTGTATAGCAATTTTGATGACAACGGTAATGGTGTCATGATTTGGTTATATGTAGATGACATGTTAATTTTTGGAACGGATTTATCACAAGTTGAATGGATAAAATCCTTTCTATCTTCAAAATTCTCCATGAAAGATTTGGAAGAGGCATATGTCATCTTAGGTATAAGAATTAAGAGAGACAATGGAAAATTGATCTTGTCACAATCTTATTACATTGAGAAAGTGCTCAAGAAGTTTAATGTTAGTAATTGCTCTCTTATTACAACTCCTATGGACCCAAGTGAAAAATTGTTGCCAAATGATGGTAATGTCGTGTCTCAACTTGAGTATGCGACGGTTATAGGATGTTTGATATATGCTATGATGAGTACTAGGCCGGATATCGCGTTTGCGATAAAGAAATTAAGTAGATATACTAGTAATCCTAGTATGGAACATTGGCAAGCTATTCGTCGAGTATTAAAGTATTTGAGGAAAACCATGGATTATGATTTGTTCTATAGTGGACATCCTTCGGTTTTAGATGGGTATTCGGATGCAAGTTGGATCTCTAATAGAGAAGATCATTCCTCCACAAGTGGATGGGTATTCCTCCTTGGGGGAGGTGCTATATCTTGGGCTTCCAAAAAATAAACTTGCATTGCGGATTCTTCAATGACATCGGAGATTATAGCTCTTTCATCAGCAAGAAAAGAAGCCAAGTGGTTAAAGAATCTCATGTTTGTGATACCTTTGTTGCCAAAATCGATTTCACCTATTGCTATACATTGTGATAGTGATGCAGCATTAGTAAGGGCTTATTGTTAAGTTTACAATGGTAAATCAAGGCACATCGGTGTGAGACATAGTGATGTCCAAGGATTGATCAAAGATAGTGCTATTACAGTTGACTATGTAAGGACTACGTATAATCTAGCGGATTGCTTCACTAAGGCTTTAGCTAGATATACGGTAAAGAGGATGACAATCGGTTAAGGATTGGTGCCCATTGAAAATCACGAGTAAGGAAATCTTAACTTAACGCCCAATAAGACGTTGGATCTTGAGTTCGATAAGATTAATGTCCTTATTTGATGATTGAAGGAACTAATATAATCATCCAAGGTAAAGTTCTTTAAATCTGTGATGATTTAAAAGGTTGTATAATCTTAATAGGTCTCTTAATATTATGCTTATCACAGGAGCATGTTTCTTCTAAGAGATCTACCTATGTAAGTGCGAAGTTTGGCCGCTTCAAGGAGCTAGTGGACATAAGCCTTGATGTACTTATGAATGATACAGACACATGGATATTTAGTGTCAAGTATATAATGAGAACAAGTCTGGAATCTTGTGTGTATAATATCTTCAAGTGTTCATTATGTATTGCTAATGGTTCAAACGTTTAACGACACCATTTGGATACGAATTCTTGGGTTGTGTATTGTACTAAGTGGAAGTTCAAGTCTTTGTACACTTTCATTTATGCATGAGGTTGTTTTTGTAGTGATGAAGTGTGTGCTAGTAATACAAATGGATACTCTAAATGGGGGAGGATTATTGGAGATTTAGAGTATTAGATGTATTGGTTTCATGTCACGTGGTTTTGAGTCGCAATGGTTATGGTGGTGTGACTCAAATCAGCATGAGTTATACAGTTCATTAATGTATTTACTACATTGATGAAGGAGCGTTCGCTTGGTTTTAGAACGAGCGATCAGATTTGGCAGGGATTTAAGAACGCGAAAAACTGACGAAAATTGGGCGAGGAGCGCCCGCTCCAGAGAGGAGTGCCAGCTCCTCCTCTGCGCTGGCTTATTTTCGCGTCTCTTCGGTTGGTTTGTGATAGTTATTTGTCATATAATACCAAATGTTCCTGTGTTTCAAATGACTCTAATTCATTATCATATACATGTTTATGAAAGTAGCAAGAGAAAACTCTCTCTCTTGAAAAGCACAAGTTTATTGTTCATCACATCAAATTCTTTTACATACTTATTCTCATTTAACGTTTATCATAGTGAGCGTGATCATCGTTGTTTCTTCTTTGTATCTCGAGAGTGAATTCCGTATAACCCTTGCTCAAAGTAAGGGTCGAAATATTGCTTTTGGGAAAGTGTATCGCGCCTAGAAGATTGTTCATTGTTATTTCTAGTAGTCAAATTCGTGATCCTTGTAATATCTTTGTAGCATTTCTAATAGTAACATTAATTTGTTTAGTATATGTACGACCACCAGTATATGGCCACGCAGACTTTAGTACTTCTCCTTCAAAATAAATTTTTTTCAGAAATTTCATCAGTGTGCAAGTGTAATTATGAAGTATCACTAAATCAATTTCTAACTTTGTCAAATCATGATAGCTTCCCATAATTTGTATGGCCATATGATCAGCAATACAACTCACATCCCATGAGTTATAATCATCAATCAGAATTATCAAGATGAATAGAAACTGTACAATTCAGGCAACATTATTGGATAGGCATCCTTAGGATCAATGGCTATGTTGGCTTTTCAGGCAATGATCATTACAGGCAATGTTGGCCGAGTGGGTAGGTCGCCACTCAGATGAGGGGCCAATGATCCTCATGTTGTACGAGTGGGTGTCATTGATACTTAGCCATTTTCTACTAAGTGTAGAAGCGACTCGGCGAAGGAGAAATGATCCCCTTTGGTCGAGTGGGTAGAACGCCACTCCGGTGAGGGGCCAATGAGCCCCAGGCTGTCCGAGTGGGTGCCATTTGGTGCTTGCACTTTGTTAGCGAAGTGGTGTCAGTTATCTTGCCCGAGTGAGTACATCCGGCTCCAAGTGTCACTTGGCAGCCAGGGATACTTGGGATTGTGAGGTCCCTCGCGATGATTGAGATGACAGGGAGTTGTCGAGAAATTTTGACGTTTCATCTTCCCTTGACCAAGGCCTTTGGGCTAAATAGGTCCACTTGGGCCGCTTAAGGAAGGCCCATTAAGCGACGCAGGGAGGTTGCACTGCGCGTCTCCCTAGGTTGCTTTTATATATGAGGAGGGGGAGAGAGAATTGGATCATTTGTCATTCTCACAAATTATCCCTCTAAAAAAAATAAATCTCCAACTTCTCTCTCTACTCTCGATTCAAGTCTCCAAGTTATCTACGTCCAACCAGGTACGCTTTTGATTTTTCTATAAGTTCCTTTCTTTTTCTTTCAATAATTCTCGACCGACCCCTTTTGTCTTTAAATAAAGGGGTGTTCGTCCGAGTCAGTGACCCCCCCCCCTCAACTTCACCTCCTTATAAATTGTCCGAGGAGGTGAGGGGGATGGGAATTATATTAGTGTCGACTTTGATAAGTTGTCCTGATCCCTCGGTTGTAGCTGACGCAGTCTCTCACCCGAGTTCCCCATCACAAGTGGAAGAGGAGGCCAAGGGCATCATTCCTTTCCCCTGGGAGGTGTCCCTAGCCTCTCCTTCTTCGAGTAGTTTCTTAGACCGATACTTGTCTGATGGTGTAGCTAGGGTAGATATGCCGGGGGAGGAAGGTGACACGTCTACTTTAGGCCGACTGGAGTAGTCCGACCTAGATCCGAGGGGAGGTGTAGGCTTGAAATTCCCCTTCCTTCTTTAAGCAAAGCACTGATTGACGACCCCCGAGGCCAAGCGGCGATGTTCCAAATAAAGACCCTTATCATCTAGTCCAACCGAAGGCCTCCATACAATTTTAACTCCGCCTCCTGGATGTACCTCTGGATTTTACATGGCGATGGAGATGGGCATTCGATTTCCTTTGACTCCTTTTGTCAAGGACCTTTTGAACGCCTACAACCCGTCTTTGGGCCATATTTCGCCCAACTCTTGAGGAGGTATTTTGGCTGTGCAGTCCATATGTGAGATCATCGGTGTGAGGCCGACCGTGATGTTGTGGCGTCATATGTATAAGCTGGTCGAGATGATGGCTGGCGAGCACAGGCCGGGTTGGTGGTGTTTTCAAGCTCGTAGGGGCTACCGGACCGTGCTAGACCTCTCCACTTCCCAGAATGGGTTCCGAAGGGGGTTCACCTTCATTTACTATGGTGAAGAATGGGGGGTGTCGACCGTTCCGCCAACGCTCAAGCCAAAATACGATCTTAACTTCTGAGTCCCTAAGCTGGACGATGAAGAGGCTGATGTGGCATGTTACATGTAGCTCGAGGCCAAAATTGTGAACGGGGTGGAAATATTCGTTGTCGACAATTGGTTGCCCAGTTGTTGCCTTTTCAAGAACGAACATTTCCTCGTTGCGATGGGAATGAGCCCGGCCTTTCCCAAGGGTAATTTAGCCGAGGGAGTCCGGTTTACACACTAACTCTTTGTTTGATTTTTCTTCTAACTTTTTCCTTTTACTTTGCAGAGCCTTCACTTGCATACCAGATCGAGTCTGATATGGATATGGCTGTACGACTAACTTTTGTGGCTTATAAGGAAGCTTAGATTAGAGTCAGGTTGAGGACCAAGGCTATGAAGAAGCCTGCTGCTCCTAAGGTAATGTTTGCCGACTCGTTCCTTTTAATTGCTTTGGTTTATTCGCATGTGAATTTAGCTAACCTTTCGGGATTTCAGGACCCTACCAAGCCAAAGGCGAAGAAGCGCACGGAGCGAGCTGAGGACAAGGTGCCTAGACAGAGATGGCCTTGGCCAAGGCCCGGGATGAGAAGGAGGCGGCGAAGAAGGCTAAGATCACCACCTCAATAGAGGTCAACAACCCGCAGGTCGGCTCTAGGGCCGAGGAAGCTAACCTCTCCCTTCAATCTTCTAACTTTCGGCCTCGGGGAAGTCCTGGATACACTCCTCGATCTCCTACCCCCGACCAGGCGGTGGGAGATCAGACTGCCGAGGCGGTTCTTGTTCCCTTTACCGAGCTAAAACGCTCGAAGAAGAACAAGAGGCTGAACAACGCTACGAGGATTATCTGCACGGACAGGGGCACATCAACCTGACTCTCGGCAAGACCGAGATGAATGAGCTTTACCTCTCATGGCTTGAAGTAAGTGCTCGAGTCCGTTACCATTTTCATTGTTTTGCTTTGGTTCTAACTTCTTTGTTTTGGCAGTCTTCCATCCACATATCCAAAATTGCGGAGAACCGACAAGCCTTGCATGATGAGGTTGAAGAGGAGAGGCATAAATCCCTCAAGCATTTCGACGAACTAAGCAAAGCCGGGAACGGGAAGATGATCGCTGAGTCGAAGCTAGACGACGCTTTGACGGCCATAAAAAAAGGTCAGGAAAACATCGAAGCTGAACAGGTTCAATGGGCGAAAGCCAAAATGGACCTCGTTATGGCAAAGGATGAGGCCCTTATTGCTAAGGCCGATACCGAGGTTTGGATGGTGAAGGCGGAGCAAGACTTAGCCAGGGTCACCTTCAAGCTCAAGACGGCTGATGTGAATCCTGCATTGGCCGAGAAGAAGTCTACTTGGTCTGAGGAGTAATGGTTCACTCATTAGTAGACCACTGAAGCTTACATCGCATATAATGCGGAGGCCGGCCATGTTTTCCACAAGATGGGTGAGGACAAGGCCCTCGAGCGGCTGAAGGGTGTGTTGGCCGAGTCCTTCCCCTTGATTGAATGAAATGACATATGGTCCAAGTACCATGATGCATAGGAGGCTGAGATCTAGGCTCAGATTACCCTTGAGGAGGACGAGGAAGACGACGACAATGATGATGATGATGATATGATGATGATGATGATGATGATGATGATGATGATGATGATGATGATGATGATGATGATGATGAGGAAGACGACGACGACGACGACGATGATGATGATGATGATGATGATGATGATGATGATGAGGAAGACGACGACGACGATGATGATGATGATGATGATGATGATGATGATGATGAGGAAGACGACGACGACGACGATGATGATGATGATGATGATGATGAAGAGGAGGAGGAAGACGACGACGATGACGACGACGATGATGATGATGATGATGATGATGATGATGATGATGATGATGATGATGATGATGATGATGATGACGATGATGATGATGATGATGATGATGATGATGATGAAGTCGAGGCCTCCAAGGCTGCTGATGTTGATGCAGCATTCGACCTCCCTCATAGTTCTTAGGCGTATCTTGTCTGCACTTAGCTTTTCTTTCTTATGTAATGTATCGCCGATCCACTCGGCTTGTCTTTTGTAATCGAACCATTTATTTTTAATGAAAGTCATATTTTTCTCCACATTAACTTGTTTGTCATTAGCAATATTACTTCTTTTGGATTGTCTGCTGACTCTCTGCTTTTGATCCGACTAACTCGTGTTCTATTTGCTGGCTATTTAAGTCTTAACAAACTGAGTTTCAACTTGATTAAGTCTTTGCGGCTGGTTAAGTCTCTGATTAATATAGTCAAAAATAAATTATGGCTAGTAAAGCCCTATTATTCGACTCATTACAAGATAGACTGATTGTCGACTTGTTAAGCCTAATTGATCTCTATTCTATATGGGAAGAGGGGTAGGACACCAAAATATGAAAACCGTAATTTTACCCTCCATAAATTAAGCAAATAACAGAACATTACAAGAAAAAAAAACAAAGATCTTCAAAAAATAAAATAAAAAGAAGCAAATCATATAACTTAGTAAAAAATAAAAGGCTTATTGAAGTGGAACAACTCCACAAATAACAACCCCATATCAGTAACGTCTAAAACCTTTTCAAAAATTAAAAAGTCCCAAATTTAATGGTATAACTCCCACAAATAACTGATAAGTTTATCAGTTTCTAATTTTTAAAAACAAGAGAATTTAACAACACACTATGCAAATAAATCGTTGCTCCTGTTTTTTTTCCATATTCTCCTTCCTCTTCTACCTCCAAAAAGTTTAACATGTTGATTTCATAATTAGAAGATTATAGAAAATTTTGATCTACTCATCCACAACATAAATAACGTAAATTCATTGATTTACATTTTTGGAACAAGTAACTCTTCTTGAAAACTCATCTGACATATTCTTTGTATGATTTTTATTTACGGAACAGTGATAAAGAAAACGCCATTTGCAAACATTGTAATTGATCACATAACCTTTTACTAAGAGCCACAAAAAGCGAGTGATCAGGTATTTGTTAGTTCTATAAAATTATAAATTATTTTTTTTTTGAAATATATATTTTATAAAATAAAAGAAGGAATTTTATAGTTAATATCTTCATTCAGAAGTGGATGAAGGTAATGAAGAATAAGTTGACTTTCACCGGGTTGTACTTAAACTGGAGAAATCATAGAAAAGTAAACCAAAATTGGAAAATTCAAAACTAATCAGTATGATGACAAAATCACATATTAAATCACTGTTTTTACAATTTAATTTGATAAATACATCATTCATTTTCTCAGCATGAGCAAATCGTTCTTTTTTGTTTTTGTTTTTGGGACAATTATTTCAGGTTTTATATGTAATTAGGCAACTAATTTAATTTTGCATATGTTATCACACGCATCGCTTGCTTATTAGGCTAGTTGAATAAATGTTGAGCTATTCGAACTGGCAAAGTCTTATAGTCCAATTCATTATAGAATAAGCCGAGTGACAAACATTACACGTAGAATTTTTTGAGGTTATCTGCGTTCCATGGACGGGCCAAGGGTACCCCATCCGGGGATTCTAGTCAGAATGTGGCGGGTTTGTTTACTTCCATCACTTTGTATGGGCCATCCCAATTAGCACCTAACTTCCCCTTTAAGTGGGAGAGTCCAGTGGCTTCGAATTTCCGGACTACCCAGTCACCGAGCTGGATTAGTCTAGCCTTTACTCGTCGATTGAATTGCTGGGTAACTCTTTGCTTGTACCGGGTAGGCTTTAACAATGCATTGGCTTATGTTGGTAAATCCAGGTAAATGGGATTTTCTTCTTCGTTCTTCTCAAATTCATAAAAGGTCATCCAGGGGGAGGGTATGCTAACTTCCACTGGTAGCACCGCTTCGCTTCCATACACTAGGACAAACGACAAATGCTTCGTGGCTTCTTTCGTGGTGGTTCGAGTCGACCAGAGTACCCTAGGCAAATCATCAACCCCCGCTCCGTTTGCAGCCTCTAAGGATTTTTTAATTCCTTTGAGGACTATCTCGTTGGCTGACTCGACTTGTCAATTTGTCTGCGGCCTTGAAAGGCTGAAAGTTAGTCTGTATTTCGAATCGGGAAAACAATAATCCCGAGTAGGGCTACTGTTGAATTGTCTCCCATTATCCGACACTAATACCCTTGTTACTCCAAACCTGGTGATGATGTTCCTTCATCTGAATGCTTGAACTTGCTTGTCCTTCATTGAGGTGAGTGGTTCGGCCTCTGTCCACTTGGTGAAATAATCAATCGCAACTATCAAGAACTTAAGTTGGCTTGAGGGTGGGGGGAATGGTCCAAGCAAGTCCATGCCCCATTTGTCGAATGGTAGAACTTCCTGGATGGTTTTCAGAGGAGTGGCCGGTGCTCAAGGGATGTCCAAATGGATATGGCATGATGGGCATCACTTGACCAGCTCCTGGACATCTGCCTTGAAGGTAGGCCAGTAATAGCCGGCCCTGAGTGCTTTTCCAACTATGGTCCTTCCTCCTTGGTGACTTCCATAGGCCGGTTGGTGGATTTTCCTTAGAATGTAGTCTCCTTCTTCGGGGGTTACACATTTGATGAGAGGGTGAGTGAAGGACTTTTTGCAGAGCTGATCCTCGTGCCATAAGAACCATCCCGTCTCGTAAGTATTAGACCACCTCTTCTATCCAAGTAGTTTTCCGATTCAACACTAGCTGTTCTTTGGCGTTGATGCTTGGGTGACGTAGTACCTCCCACATAATGGTCCGAGGGGCTGATCACTCCCCTGAACTGGCCATTCGAGCCATAGCATTTGCTTCTTGGTTTTCTGACCTAATAGGTACGTGGGTGATGCCGAACCGGGACAGCTTTTATGGAATTAATTCTAGCCTGAAACGTCTTTGGGATTGCTTCTTGGGACGGACACCTTTTTTGATGGACAACGACTTTTGGGTCGAGTCCTGGCATCTCTTTAGAGCTTCATGCAAATATGTCTTTGTAGTTAGAGAGTATCTTGGAATACTTTTGTTCTTCCTGTTCGGTAAGAAAAGCGCGGACAGGGCGTGACACTTCTAGAGTTCAAAGGTTTAACTCTTTTAATGCATCAAGGGTGGTTTGCCCCTCCCCCCAATCTTCAAGAGTTTCAGGAGTCTCATATATTTCCATCTCCTCATCACCTTCAGGAGCCTCATGCCCTGTAATATGGTTTGAAGAAACAAATTCAATATATTTTTCCTTTTCTAGACTAGACATATCCCTTTGGTGTGTTAACCTTATGACACGACCTTTCACTTTTAAGGGTGCATGTTCAATGATGTCTACCATCTGTGTATGCCTCATGGGAGACAGGATAACACTTTGAGACGCGTCCTCGCCTTTGACTTCATTTTTCCCTCTTCTGATGTGACTTGACACTGACCGTCTTTGTTGCTGCTTATTAATTGAGGTCGATGCACCAAGATGTTAAAAGACATATGCTTTCCTCTTAGAGGATCTAATATTTTGCAAGGTATTTGTGTTTTTAACTTGGCACCCTCATTTAGCTCATGTCCACCAAGTATATCAAAAACCGATGTATGGTCCGTTGCAGCAGGCGACTGTAGTTGATCAAAGACCGATATTTTTGGCCGAGGCACATTACTTTCACCTTCATTTTCCTTGACTTCCTCCACAGTAATATACTGCGAATAAGAGGTTGCCCCTCTACGTCGTGTAGAAAATTTTTATGGGTGTTGAGGTTTCAAATCCCAAGCATACTTTAGTCAGATGTACCTCAACACCATACTCTTCCAATTTCTTTTGTGTGTCATTAATTCCATGAGTATAAACCTCAATGACATTGCCCATGGGTGCTGGATTCTTGAAGTTATAACCAGACTTTGCCAAAAGTTTATGAGCATTTGGGTCAAACCTACCCTTGCAAAGCCATTTGGTCCTAGATTGATCAACAAATTCTGAGGTTGGAGGCTTAGAAATTTGATTGTCGTTGACTCTAGGTAAAGAAACAACCACTTATTGATTTAAGGATTGAAGAGTAGTCTCATCTACCCTTTTTTCTTTCTTTATCTCTACTTTCATAACCTGACACCCTGCAATAGATGACTTCCCTTCCTTACGATATGATTTAGGAATGTATCGCAAGACCGGAGTCGTTATTGTCTTCTTAATTGCTTTCATGGGTTGATCAACAACTTCTTCTTTGACTTTTGCCTTGCATTTTTGTTGTTGCATCTCACTGGTGGCTGACTCGCTAGAGCTTGAAGACGAAGGAATATCACCATTTTTATTTGTACCCCATTTCCCTGTTGAAGGAATTCTAGATGGGAACATTTCACTTGAGGGTTCATCATCTTCAAAAAACTTAGCATCGACGAAGTACGAATCTACGGTGCTAAAGGGTTTTACATCCCCATTTATTTTTAACTCTCGCCTCCACGATGAAATTTCAAACATTGATGGAGGATTGATACGACTACCCCCATTTTCATGCAACCGAGGTCGACCAAGCAACATTTTATACGACGTATGTGTATCAATGACATGAAAAAGTGTAGATGATGTCAATTCTCCATTCACGAGGTCAAGACGTATTATGCCTATAGCACACTCACTGTTCAAATTGAATCCCTGGATCATTAGACGACTATCAGAAAGATCTTCCATAGTGATCCCTAAATCAGTCATGATGCATTTTGGCATGATGTTGATAGCTGAACCTCCACCATTAAGATGTGATTAACTCTTTGGCCAAAAATATAACCGAAGACGAACAACGGCTGGTTGTGAGGTTTTGAACCCAACAATAAGTCTTCATCAATGAAGGGTAAGGAAAAATTACATGACGCACATTTAGTCGAACTTTCTATTGGCTCTCCAACATCCTTCACTTTGTCAAGGTATAGCTCTGGGTGCTGAAGTGCAAGAGCCACCTATTGACACATTTCTCGAGGCAAATGAAAGATCTGCCTCCATCCTATGCGTGTAGGAAGAGTTTCCAAGATAGCCAATATCTTTAGATCTAGCTCTGTCCTTGAATGCTGAACAGTCACTTTAAGAGTGATTTCATTTTCTTTAACAGAATCTTGATCCTCCTCCTCTTCTTTTTCTTCTTCATCCTCAACAAATGAGGTAGCGTTAACAGTAACCATAGTGAACTAATCTTCAGGAAAGAATTCTTCTAAGGTTATAAGGGTAAGTGGATCTTGTTCGAGTAAGTCAATTGGCAGTACTTGCTTTTTAGTATGCTTTTTTTTTTTTTTTTACTTTTTCTTTCCTTTCGAGCGTTTTGAGTCCTCCCTTTTTTTATGCTTCTTTACGACAAACAAACTTTGGTTGAGGCTATAGTTGTCGTCTAGTCCTCCTTATAGGGACCAACGTCCACCTTTTGTCATCCTCTCCATGTTGGTTGTTAGTTTGGGATACGGTGCTCAATAGATGGCACATCATCAACTTGGAAAACTGGTTGCATTACATGTACAATTACTGTCTCCAAACTCCCAAACTGCAGAGTTGGAGCCTCCCAATAAGAATCTAACATCGCGGAGGCGTGATTAGCTTCAACAACTTCATCAAAATCCAGTACAATGTTCCATCCTTTACAAGTTGCATAATTCTCTTCTTAAGTGTTATACACTTTTCTATGGGATGACTAATCAACCTGTGATACCGACAGTAGTTAGGGTCATACGTCTTACCAACCTTTGCAGGACGCTTAGCTTCGGGCAACTCAATGACTTTGTTTTCAAGCACATCATCTAACATCCCTAATAAATCAGAGTCTGAAAATGGATTTTTCTTTTCTTTGAGTTCTTTCAAGATTGACCTATTTTTCTTAGGGTCCTTAGAAGATAAATCTTTATTCTTTTCAGTGCCAGCCTTGATAGAGATCTTGACAAGCGAGGAGGTCACTATTACAAAAAAGCCAAAAGAGATCCCCTAAAATCTCATTTAGAGACCACATGAGAGGTGTTCTTCAGCTCATAGGTATCACAGGATAAATAACCACTTATTGCGGACGGTTTTTTAATTTGATGGAAGAGACCACTTCTTTAAAATAAGTGGTTATTTATGGATTTAAATAGGGAAAAAAAGAAGGGTAAGGTGCCAAATTTTACAAATAGGTGGTCTTTTTTATCTTACAAAGAAATCATTTTTAATATGTTGGTGGTTTTTTTAATCATTCTCAAAAACACCACCTGAAAGGAAAAGGTGGTCTCTTTAACCTTAATTTTTTTTAAAAAAAAAAACGGCAATATTTCAATATTATTATCCCTGTGGCTTCTCCAACCCGTTTTACCTCCTCCATGTGTGTATTTTATAATCTACAAGTAATTTACGTATAGAATATCTAGGCACTTGTATTGATAACTCAGATGACTTTATAATTGTAATACCTTTTCATTCATTCAATATCTATCATTCACTACATTACTTGTACGTATGATATTACCATACTTGATGTGCTTTATACATCCACCAAACATAGAATATTCATTCATTCATTAAAAAATAATGAATTACATTATAATCTTCTACGTTTCAAGAGATCTCAAAATTTCAATCGATATGTCTCCATCAATAAGAAAATTCCAAAATATATACACAAAATTTTCGAAAACCATAAAGATATAGGTTAACTAAACATTCTACTAAAAATTCATGATATTTTTTAATTTCTCCTCATTCGCTTGTTTATACTCGTGTACATGAGCTCCAACAAGAACTGAAAAGCACAAAAGATTATGAGTTAAAAATAAAATCCAATAAAATAGGACCAAATATGCTATTTTAAATTAAATTATTTACTAACATGGTTTCAAAATATCATCTTCTCACACACAGTACAAAATTATCAAAATCCCCTCCTAGACATGCTATCAAGTTTTTTAAATGCTATTGAACGTACTAATTAACATAATTTCTTTGTGGCATAAATTCTTTTATGGCATAAATTAGGTGTTGGTCATCCATTAGGCAACATATGAATTTAATTAATAATCACAACTACACACTAAATTATGTCAGGTGTTCATAGACTAGAGTTCAACCCCATACTTCAAACATGCTTATTAACTAACTAAATATTATCACACATCACATTAAAAATTAGCCTACATGTCTCCTAGTTATCTTCTTTCTCAAGAAGATACATAGTACCGGTAGTTGTGATTGACATTGACTCCTTAGTTGGACTTTTGGCAGTCTTGTCAGTTTTCTTCAAATCCTTCTTCTGTTTCTTGTATTCTGAAGAATTGTTTCTTTTACCTTTTGTTGTTCGCTATGGTAAGCTCCATGTGATGAGCTCGCATAGCCAAATCCAGAAAAATTCCTAGGCTTTATACCTTGCAAGATATAAATCAAGTCCCAATCCATTCCTTGAATGCACATCTCAACGGCAGAAACTTCAGTTACGCGATCTTTGCATTCTAGATTCAATGCGCGCCAACGATTGATGTAATCGATGACTGGCTCATCCTTCCGCTAGTGAGTCGTAGTCAGTTTAGTCATAGTGATCACAATACGTCGAGTGCAATAGAACTTGTTCAGGAATTCCTCCTCCCTTTGATCCCAACTGTAAATGGATTGAGACGGCAAATCTGTGTACTAATCAAAGGCCATGCCTTTAAGAGAATGAACGAATTGTTTGCCAAGGAAATCATCTGTGGTCCCAGCATTTTTACATGTTTCCACAAAGCGAGCAATGCTTTGCTTATGATTTCCTTTCCCATCGATTTTTTGAAAATTGGGGGGTTAATAGCCAAAAGACATCTCCAGCTTATCGATCCTTTTTGTATAAGGCTTCACATAGCGATGACTGCCCTTAATTGAGAACTTTCTCCAAGTTGATTTTTCACAGCGTGAGCTAATTAGAATAACTCAAATTGTCGAGCAGTAGGTGAGCGCAAGCGTCGTCACCACTATTGCCTTCGCTTTCATCCCCATCTTGTCTTGATGATGCGTCACCCTCCTCAAGGTTCTTTTTAAGGGTAGCGATTTGCTCATTTTGGAGTCGGATTTGAGTACTTTTTCCTCTCCATCCTACATTAATTTTTGGAGTAGGCTATTCATTTCAGCAAGCTATTCCTCAACTGTCTTAGTTCAGGTCACCATAACAGCAACGATGTTTGATAGTGACGACCGCAAGGGTTTCTCTAACTCGAAAAATCTTAAGGGGTGACGAGATAACACGATCACCACTTATTTCATTGTCACTCTCTACAGAGTGTGAATCAAAGAGGGGACTGGTGTGAACAGTTAGCCTTTCTGACTTATCAGATGATAATTGCTTCCATATTTGAGAAGCAATGAATGATGGCTCGCGTTCAACCAAAGCAGTTGAGCCAAGCACAGGGGTTTCACGCTCCTTGTGCAAATCAAACATGATAGAGGATTCAGCAGCAGTAGACTTAGAGAGCTTTTTCTGCCTGGTAGGAACATTTGCAGTTCGAAGCTTAGCAGCAGCGGCAACGAAATCAGCCTTTTCATTCCTCTAGTGCGAAAACCAAGAGTCGTGTCATCCATAAAGTCACCCAACGTTACAGATTTTCGTAGAGTGTAGGCAGATTTTTTCGAAGATTGAGAGATGTTTTTGCTTGAGGTCATCTCTCAGATTTGTTGTTGATGACGAAACAAAGATGAGAGGCAGAGATAGTCCCGCCGAGCGTGCCTAAATTTGTATACACAAATTTCGAGTCAATAAATAACAGGAAACAAAGTAACAAAGAAATTTTAGTTCAATAATTTATTGAGTGCAGTTTCTGTAAATAATTTATAAAAAATAAACTAAGTCTTCTGATTCTGTTCCGTGGCTTGAGAGTGATATGTGTTGATGTCGACGTGCAGCTGAGTGTAGACTAATGTTTTGTCAATGTCGACCTGTGTTTTAGTGTGGGATGATATTTTATCCATGTCAACTGGAGTTTGAGTTTTGTTTGAGTGTATAAATATGAGGGCTGACAAAAGCTTGAATCTCAGTCAAATGTGTTTGAGTGTATCTGAACAGTCGACAAGGATTTAATGTGCTTGTTGACTATATGAGAATTCCAAGAGAATTTTATGAGATCTATTAAGAGGGAGTGAAGATCCCTTCATGGACTTGGTAGTTTATGGACTTGGACCCTATTATTACTTGAAAGTCTTTTTTTACCTTTGCCATTTGATCATCCTATTTGGACTATAATATTGAATGACCCAAGTAGTTGACAACCCAAATTATATTTATTTGATTTTATTTTGATATGTTATTTAGGTGGGATTAATTAATCAAACTGGACTAATGATATTTATATTAGCTCAATAATAGTTAATCTATTTTAATGTAGAACGCTAATAAATTTTTAGTCTCTACAATGTAAAGAGTCCAAATTTTCAAATTTCAATGATTCAATATCATGAGAAATGAGAAAACATTGCGAACGTAAATAACAAAGAAAAAATATTATATAATAATCGGACAAGATTTAAACTCAAAAAAAAAAGTTTCGGACTGGACTCAAAAGAAGTTTAGATCAGATTTGGACTCAATTTCTCGACTCCAAAAATTTCAGACTCTCCACCACTGTTTCTCACCTCTAAATTTCTCTCACCTCAATTGTTTCTCACCTCCAATATTTCTCCTATTATATTGTTTACCTCTCCTCCAAATTTGCAACTTTCATTGAAATTAATGAATGGCAAAAACAAATATTGAAGCTCCAAATTTCATCAATGGCAGAATCAATTTTAGATTTGAGAAATTATTAGAGTTAACAAAATTCTTCTTGGGTGGAATTAATGATCGATAATGCAAAAGATGATTTAAGAATCAACATTAGGTTTTGATTTCTCTCGGCTCCATTATTTTTCTTACCGCAAAATTTCTCTCTATCCTTCATTGTTTGTCACTTCCAAATTTCTCTCTCCTTGATGGTTTCTCTCTCATCATGGCCAATCAAATTGATGAATTGTAAAATATGATTTGGAAAAGTTGGGTTTCATCAATGGTATAACAAATATTGAAGTTTCAGCGTTCATCAGTGGTGGCCTTAGTTTAACATTTGAAATTAAATTTTGCAGTTTTAAAGTGAGCAAACATTTATGCTTATTTGAGAAAATGAGGGCGGAAAGTTTGCGCATTTGCACAAAAGTGTTTGCTGATTTTCTCGAATAAGTAAAAATATTTCTGCACTTGAGAGAGTTTGGTCATTTGGGCAAGTCATCAAAATGATTAAAAATGAGTAGCATTGTTCTCATTTATCGACTTTCAAATGAGCAATGAGAAAAAAGAAAAAAAAGTTTCGGGAGCTACCATAAGCACGGTACATCTAAAATTATTATGAATTCGCTCCTCGTTGTATGCTCAAAAGAGCTTGCAATACTAATTACATACCAATGGAGATTACAAAATCTAGATATAAGAACACTTAAAACCAGAACTCTTGTAAATAAGTTACTCAAACAGAAGGGTGAGAAGTTCCTAAAAGAGCATTGCAAGTTTGCAACCCAATAAGAAAAATAGAAGGAAAAACAATAATGCTACTAAGGGACGAAGGTTTTTAAGAAAAACTGTGTGGTTCATTTGACACTGAGGTAAAAAGTAACAAGGTAAAATTATCAATGTTGCTTTAGAGCGGGCATATATGCACATAAATTATCCCAACACTGCCTTTGTATCTACAACCAACAGCTGATCCCTACTTCTTTACTGTGAAAGCTTGCGAGAATGGCATTTTCTCAATTCTGAGTGTCTATGAGTACTTAAGCCTTGCATATGCCCGCTTTGGCTACCAACTGAGTTCAAATCCAAACCTAGAGGCATTGGAGTGTTACTACCCTCTAATATTCTGAGCACCTGCAATTTTCCATAGGGGAAAAACAAAGAAAATATACTGATCAACTTTACCAAGATGTTTCAGAACTTAAGGAAGTATATGCAATCTAATTGGAATAATCTGTAGATGGATAGTAGACAGGAAATAAAAAGACCTTTGACAGGGAGGGTCTGGTCTCAGGATCACTGCGAAGACAGAAGGAGGCCGCTCGTCCCATTGCTTGTATTTCATGTGGGATGCTTTGAAGTTCCTTGGAGAAAAACAGTGATTTCTTTAATTGATTAGACTCTAATGCAGTTAAGGGATCAAAGAGCTGAGCCAAAGATGAGAAGCCCTTTTCTTGGTGCAGTTCCTTAACGTTTTTACCAGTAATTAACTCCATCAATACTACTCCAAAAGCATATACATCAATTTTTTCAGTAATATTCCTCCCATCAAAGTATTCAGGTGCCAAGTATCTGCATTATGTTCAAGAACATCAAAATCATGCTGAAGAATCTGTTTACTTTGTAAGTAGATGATAGGACATAAGCTTTCAAGTACCCTGATGCGCTAATTACTTGCTGCTCAACACCCATATTCCACTCACAATGCAACCTTGCCATACCAAAATCCCCAACCTGGATAAATATGGAATGTATTTAGCCAGATCAGATGCTCGATAACAATCCTTATCTAAAAAATGAAAAACAACAAATGCATAAAGGTGAGTCCTCTGATCCTGTAGAAAAGTGACAATGAAACCAGATGCTTATTTACAACTATGATCAGTTAGGGAGTTTGAGATCTCTACATATTGAAACATAGTATTCTGTATTCTTAAGGTGTACAAGAATCTAATGTATGTTTACAAATTATTTTGGATCATGGCTTAACAATATTAGTTTGCAGCATCCAGAGCGAAGTTATCAATTGAAAAGTAAATGAGCTGTCCAACTTACCAGAGGTTCGAAATCATGAGTTAGGAGGATACTGTTTGGTCGTAAATCTCTGTGTATTATGCAACCTACTCTGCAATCCTGGTGGAGATATCGTAAGCCTCTTGCAGCCCCGATTGCTATCTTCAGGCGTGATGGCAGATCCAGAGGAGAAGCATTAGTCCCTGCAAATCATATCAAGTATACAGAAAACTAGAAAAGCGTTAAATCAAGTCACTTGGGATGCAAAATACAGTACTCCTATCAAACAGACCAGACTACAGCAGATATCGTAATAGGAGGTTATACCATGTAAATGGAAATCTAAGGAGCGATTACAAATATACTCATAAACCAACACTGTTTTCTTTCCCTCGACACAAAATCCAATGAGCAACACAACGTTCCTGTGCTGTGCACAACTCAATACCCGCACTTCCCTACAGAAATCAGTGTCCCCTTGAGAATCCACAAACATCAATTGTTTCACTGCAACAACCTCCACATCCCTTAAAACTCCTCTGTGGACAATACCACATCCACCTTTAGCCAAGAAATTATCATTTGAAAATCCATTGGTTGCTACCTCCAGCTCCTCATAAGTTAAACGTCTTGGAGGTTTTCCAAATGCTGGTGTTTTATGCTGGCAGATTGAGCATAGAGGAGGCGGTGCTGAAGTTGTTCTGGCCATAGAGAATGAATTGCGAGTACGTGCACTATTGACATCATCTTCTTTGCAATTTGTGTCACTCTCTAGCAATCCACTTCTTGTTTCAAAATCTTGC
Source organism: Beta vulgaris subsp. vulgaris (assembly GCF_026745355.1). NCBI lineage: Eukaryota > Viridiplantae > Streptophyta > Magnoliopsida > Caryophyllales > Amaranthaceae > Beta > Beta vulgaris. The sequence goes on along the minus strand of NC_079210.1, from coordinate 23,079,735 downwards.
TGTATAAGTTTATCATCCATAAGACTTGGAGCTAGAGAGTTAACTTCATGAGTGTATCTGTAGCCAGAAGTTGGTACAGTCTTCTCATTACGAGCATGGTTGTCTGAAACCCAAAATGCATTATATCTGTTGCTTTTTATAACTTCACCAGACTCCCTATTGGGGAAAATAAGCCTTTCCCTTTCAGACACTGTAATGTTCCGTGGAGAACAAGGTGTCTGCCTCCCTTTCTTCGGTCCCTCGAACAGAGGATTTTGCTCATAAACAAGGTAGGGAGAAGGTGGCATGTCAAAGGTTGACATTGAAGCCTCTCCAGTGGTTCTTGAGAAGGAACTACTTGCATATTCAGGGCTGCTTATAGGAGTTGAATGCTTCATCCTAAAGCTTTGCAGTCTGCCACTATCTAAGGCTGGAGAAGAGGCAGCTGAAAAGTAAGGGGTCTGAGGTTCATCTGAGTACCCCAAATTAAGTCTCAGGACTTTCGGTTGACAACCTTTCATCACAACTATGCTGCAGTTAAGTTTCTCTATGCAATGTTTCTGTTCTTCTCTTAGTTTCCTGCATGAAAATCAAAATGGAAAATGATTATGCATTCAGCTTTCTTTCACATAGAGATGAGCTCATCCCAAGACTCCATGAAACACAACTTTTTCGGATGCAGAGCAAGCAGAAATATTGATAAAATATTATACTAGGTGAAAAAGTATTCAGATCACTGCCTAGTATCACAAACCAGTCATAAACACCAGCAATAATGAAGTTTCACGACCCCTTAGCCCATTGCTTGTACTAATAATCTTTTGAAAGTAGCAATGTTCTCAAAAGTGCAAAAAATTCCTAAAACTGCCGTTCATCCAGATGCTAGATATATGCCTAGATCAGGTATAATAGTGAGAAAACTTGCTTATAGACTTGCATTAAGCGCAACTATAAACAGTTTTCGAACAACATAGTACTTCAAATAATAACTTAAATCAGAAAACTTAATGCATCTCCCATCGCTTTTGCGTGGCAAACAAGGTTTGCAGGTAGTTGAGCTAATATTGAAAGAGTTAACTGATATAGTTCAAGTTTTTATAAGAAAAATGTGTCAATTCTGGAAGCAGTGTGGACAATGAGGATCAGATTAGAAACAAGAAATAATACTTTGGTATTGAATTACTTGTCCAATATGACCCAACTGGCTCCATTTCTCTTAGCTTCAGCTGCCACTTCACCAGCAGGCAGACCTAAAACAACTTTAACTCTCACCTTCACCTGTTATGGACAATTCTGCAAGTACACACATAATAATACTCCAGCATGACGACAAACCGTGACACATATGACACAATATAACGGATAAAATTGATCAGCTGCTAGCAAATCATAACCATGATTAATATACGAAATAATCACAATTTTCTTTCAGTAAGTTGAGGCTTCGTACATAGTGGTACCAATAAGCTCACGCTCCATGCAAGAGATTGAAGCTCGGCTCTAGACTTGATGTCTTGACGGGTTAGCTCGAAATATAAAACAAACAATTGGAAGATGATTATTAATCTCTCTAAATATTACCCATAGATTACAAATCATATGGCACTGAAGAGCATTTTCTTTGTTGAAGATCATGACTAATGCAGCTCGAATCTATGTTACTCAGACACGGATTAAGTGTCTACTCGGATACAGTATCCAAGTATCCGACCCGGCTATTTGGTAGAAAAAAGTCAAGTTTTTAGTTTAAAATGAAGTATCGAACTAAATGTTACGATATAATATTGTAACACGGACACGACACGACACCCCGTTTTGAGGTAGATGAAGGTGTCGGAGTAACACTGGCTCGAATCAACTAATGAGTAGAGCTGAGTTGAAATTCTAGGATCGTGCAAAGCTTGAGCTCAGCACGAGATCGAATTTACGTGGGTGCGAGCTAAGCCAAGCAAAGTACTCCAGGCTCTGACTTCGCTCAGCTCATATTACTCCATAATTCACACGTTGGATCAAGAGTCAAGACATTGTGTATAGTAATTCTATTAGCGGTAATATTTTAGGATGAATAAATGAATAGGAAAAAAAGTTGATTTATGAGATATAAAATATAGTTTTAATAATTAATGTTTTAAATGTATATTTCACACTAGCATTAATGCTATAGCAGTAAACTCTAAATTGTTTTCCCTCTGTCTCAACTCTCAAGATGTAGTTCACCTTTCATTTTTTATTATCAAACTTAAAAATCTTTGACTATATTACTTATTGATATATAAAAAAAAAAATATTCATGTGAATCTTGTTAGATCTTCTCAATATGTAGTTTTTTAATATTACTTTTTTTATAACTGTATTAATAAGTAACTAAAGATTTTGATAGTCAAAAATACATGTTGGAGTCTTAAAAATCATTCAAAAAAAACGAAAACTGTATTTTAAAGTGGAGGTCACATTTAAGTTATAATCAAGCATATAATATTAATGTTTTAGGCCTGAAGATCAAAACACTAATGACAATATCTCTTATTTTTATGATGTATGACAGTATGAGTGGGGTTCATTGGATCCTGTAGCGGATACACCAGCTCGATAGAGCAAAAGTGTGTAGTACATCAGTGCTTCGAATTTATTCTTTTGGTTTCACATCAGGTGGCTGTGTATTTAATTGTGAAAGGTTTGAGAACTATTATAAAGCTTTAAATTTTTGCCTAGCACAAGAATTTCCACGTAAAGTCATAATGTGATACCATATACCAAGTAAGTGTTGGCCCAGCGGTGATGGGGACTGGCTTTGGTAGGACGGACTCGTGTTCGAATCCCCACAACACCCTTGGGAGAGGAATGGAACCTAACCACCCCGAACTTGGCCTCGATCCGGATGTAGCCCGAAGGGTGAACCCGGTGCAAACATCAGAAAAAAAAATAATAATGTGATACCATATGACGATATGAGCATCTAAATCTCTATTATATAAGAGAAGAAAGAGCTTTGGTATCTCCTGTAAATTTAATTAATTGTCCATTAGTAAATTAACTATTACAAAATAAAGGGAAAAAATTAAGTCAAACTCACATATAGCTTTAAAAAATTAACTTCAATGTTAATGGCAATCAATTGAGTCACAAAAAAAAGTAACATTGACTATAAAATTTAATAAATTTATGCTGAAAAAAAAAGTAAAAACGAATATTAGATCAATCAAATATATTCCGATCAATTCACCTAACACAATCAAGTATTACATCAAAACGGAAAATTCAACCAATTAACAAAGTTAAATGATTATTTAACATAAAATACAATGTTAATACAATATAAGAAATCCTAAATTAATTCACGAACATTTTTTTATCGTTCATCAAGTTTAATTTTAAGAACCTATAAGAAGAATAAGTAAAAAAATCACTAAAAGAAGGGTAAACTGATACAGGCTTAACCTAGGAAAAGCCAAAAAAATATCTAATGTCCAATATTTTACCCTTACTTTATGCACAAAAAGGCTAGAATTTATTTTCGAAAACATAAAAAAATCAGGCACGCATGGCGTGCATAATTTGATAATAGTAACTAATATGAACGCTTACGATGTACTAGCGAGTAAACCTGTCAAATGGGAACAAAATTAAATTTGAAATATTTCAAATGATGAAAAGTAATTTTCATAACATGAACAAAATAATTCTCTAATGACTAAAAAGCAAATAAATCTTACGAAAAAGAAGCAGTTTTAGATGAAGAAAACTGACTTGAAAATGAGCAAGTAACTATAAAATGAGTAATATGGCTTTTAAAATAAGCAAGAATTAGCTTCTTGACTTCTTGTATGTGTATCTAGTTTTTCATACACTCGGGTGTACTTTATAAATTGCGGTAATATATTTGTACATGTACCTTTAGAGGGGTGTATGCGACTTTGACTGCTTTGAAAGACTTAATTTTTTAAAGCCCCTACCGTATTAGTATCAGCCAAACTAAGGCCTTATTCAATTCTAATTCTCTAATTATAATAATTAAGTAGTATTTGGTCATTTAACAAGACTCTTACCTTAAATCCTTAAACAGTCGGGTTCAAGTCTTATCATAACTTTTTACAAATGTCTTTTACCTTGATAATATTAACGATTAAAGAAGTGTACTAGTAACTATGTAATGCAATAGAAGTGAAGACTAATAACTCGAAAAGAGAAGCTAGACCAGAAAGAAGTCTCAAATTTGCTCCGCTTCATATTACTCTGTTAATAAGGGGGTTTTTAAAGTTTACACATGTCGTTATCATTCATTTAACGTCAATTTTCACATTTGTTTGATAGTAAAATAGTAGTTAGATTCTTTATAATCTCTATTATATAAGGTAATATGTACAGGTGGGCATGGGTCGGGCACACATGTGGGCCGGCACAGCCTGATACGGTTTGGGCCTGGCCCGACCCTCTGTCCCTTACATGGGTCTGCCACGGTCGAGAAATTTTATTTCAGGTACGGCCCGTAACTGGCCCGTCTCGATTGTCCACGGGTTGAAAATCCTTTTTCTTTGTTATTTAGTCTAACATTGCCAAAAATCCAACAAAGACATAAAATACGAGTCCGCCCCGTTGGAAGAACGAGCACAACCCGCCAGCCCGAGAAAAAATTTGAAAAGTTCAGGCTCGGCCTGCCACTCCGAGGCTCAGGCCTGGCCCCGCCGGCCATTGCCCAAAGCCCGCGGGTTGAGCCTGTGAACAGGCCAGTTCGGCTCATGGCCATGTCTAGTAATAGGGATAGGACACGGAAAAATAGAAAAAGGAAAAAAAAATAATAAAAGAAATGTAACTACCTTACTTTATAAATTTTTTAAAAAAAAGCATAAGAAAATGAAAAAAATGGTTAAAATTTACAACACAGTCATATTTCCATCTCAACTAATTTTTTGAAAAAACTTTAAAATTCCTTGTGTATTTTAATAAACTCATTAAAAATTGGATTTTTTAACTACAATAATACAAACTTTTGCCCGTTCTCTCGCAACAATACAAACTTTTGATTTGTTTTATAATATAAACTTTACATCTAAATTGCTCCAGTAGGTCAAGTTGACTTGTAATCGGTAAAATAGGTAAAAAAAATTACAAAATGATCTTTCTTCTTTCTCCCTTCTATACAATATTATTTATTTATAATCTTGTATGATATTATAAATAGCAAAAGGTATAAATATGTATTGATGTATGAGAGAGAAAATGGAATGGGTATAGTATTAACTAGGATAGAGGACGATAATGTTTTTTTTTGGGTCATGAATAGGGTGCATTTGTCAAAATGAATCATAAAGCATGACAAACTTTTGTAAGATGAGAGAGAAAGTTGATAACAGAGAGGGCTGACATGTTTTTTTGGGGAGGATTGTTAAATGTTTCCCCCAAGTTACTTAAAATTGCCCCAACTCCCCTCTAAAAGTACCATTATACTCTTACTATATATTTTTTTATTTTTACCCCAACTTAACTTCTCTTCTTTCATATTTTCTCCCATCTAGTAATTCTTTTTTTGACAAATACCATGAGCCTAACGTGTGGCCTGCACGTTAGCCCCATGGAATTCGTTAAAAAAAAATTTTACCTCGTCGGAAGACATTGTTGTCGTCTGTGGTGTCGTCGGTGGGTTGGAGCCATGGAGGTAGCGATTGGTGGTTAGTGATTTTAAGTGGTGGTGGATAGAGAGTTGTAAAAATAGCCAAGGGTATAAAGGTGCATTTACATAGTAATTGAGACGATTTCAAGTAATTTCAGGACGATAATAGAAGTTTAGTTTTTGAACATGAGGGGGCATGCTCTTAATTAAGCAATACAGTACGATATAATGTCTTCCCTCCGTATGCGTAACGACTAAAGTATAAAGTAGCAGAATGACACGTAAGCAAATATCGTTCACAATTACAAGTACCGGAACTTTTCCTTAAGCGCCAAATTGATTTCAATGTAAAGTTGCACATAAATAAGACTGAAAAGCGAAAAGGTGAATTCCCAATTTATATTATAAACTTAGAGTAGAGAAAAGACAAAATAAATTCAATGATCAGACAAATTTTAAATTGAAAATCATTCACCGCATTAGTATAACTGTACAAGCAGCATATAATAAGGTCACGGATAATTGAAATATTTAATAATGGCTAAGTAATGGATCCCAAATATTTGATGATATTATCTTTCTTTTTACATATGACACTAACAATTATATTAGCAGATGTAATTTATTAGTTGCAGCTGATAATGTTAATCGTTTTGCCTACTTGATTATTTTAGCTTCTTGTACAGATATGTTTGGTAGAGAGCTAATTAGCATTTCATGCAACATTCTCAATCATCATCTTCTCCAACTAGTTTTTTCTTAACTGGAGTTTTTTGGTCCAAACGCCTCATTCAGTCCTTAAACGTAAACACCAATTACAAAATTTGACTCTTCATCCTCTAAAATTAGTTAAAACTTTCATTTATCTTCTAAAAAAGTCATCTAATTAACTTGTGTGGAACTTTCTCAATATAATCCAAACTATCAATTTTTTGTTTAAATGAATCCATTCTAGCTCTGTAAAATATTCAATTTTTGCATTTTTTCCTTCACGAATAAATTAAAAAAATTAATAATTCGAATTATATTGATAATGCTCCTTCAAGAGTTGAGATTATTATAGAATAATTCTGACATACAATGTAAAATTTGATATTAGTCATGACAATTTTTCCTCTAATTTATGCCCACCATCAACATGTAAATGTTCCATACCAAACTGTACACCCACGAATTGAAGTTATGTATGATCTCATAGAAGTTCCAAAATAACAAGTTTCCTCTGTTTAATTAGATTACTGCAATTCTAAAACTGAATTTGAAATAATTATATTACCTGAATTTGATTATTAAATTGAAGGGCCATCTGAGAACAAGATTCAGAAATCTCGCATATCTTCTCGGGTAAGTTCCCGCCCTCCAAGCCGGCACAATTCCCGGTAAGACGAGGAAAATTCCATAATCTCCGGCCTATAGAATCATTCCACGATAATTCAATCAAATTGAATTGAAATATAAATCACTGTTCTATTAAGCTGAAATTTGCTGAATTAAATTTAATGAAACTGAATTAAATGTAAGTTGAAAAGAACGAGGCTTAAGAAATCATAAACCATGTGTTAACTATTGAAGATATAGCTGCAGCTGAAGATATAGCTGAAGCTGAAGTACAATGAAGCTGAAGCAGCAGCACATATAAATCACCTAAGCTGATGTGGCAGATTGGCAGTTGAAGCTGTAACAACCTTCCTCAATTCTAGGGAGTTTGTTATATCAGTTAGAGAGTTTATTACATCATCATTGTAATATAGTTAGAGAGATTATTACATCATCTTTGTAATAACAAGGTCTATATATACCTTTCTGTAATTCATTCAATACTTCTCTACAGAAATAAAAAACAAAATCTCTATATTCTCTCTACACATTTGATGTTTACATATTCTGAGAATTATTTCATGGTATCAGAGCAGGCATGTATCCTGTTCAAATTCAACTGATTTCCGCACAATTTTTCAGATTCTGTTCTTCAATCTAATGAACATCTTCCAGGTTCTTTCTAAATCAATGCATTACTAGTTGATAATTTTGAGTATTTTTGCTCAATTTTGAATTTTCTTGATAAAGTAAATGAAAATTCTGATAATCTTTGATGAATATGATCTGTTTTTTTTTTATCATCTGAAACTCAATTTCAATACAATCTGTTGATTGTTTCAATCTTGATATTCATTGAATTGATTGTTGCTTTCTTGCGATTGCATGAACTATCGAAACAATTTAACCTCATTTTCTCAAAAATGCCTGAAAATCAAGAACAAAATCAAAGTTCACCACCTCTCATAAATCCACTACAAGATCCTACATCTGTGTATTACATTCATCCATCTGAAAATGTCACTGTACCTTTGGTTTCTGAAAATTTTAATGGTGATAACTTTGCTGATTGGAAGAGAGGAATGTTACTAGCATTGTCTATGAAAAATAAGATTGCATTTGTTGATGGAAGTCTGAAGAAACCAGGACCTACTGATCCTCTATATTCAGCATGGGAGAGGTGCAACAACATGATTATATCTTACATCTTGAGATCTTTAGATAATACACTTGCTAAAAGTGTGTTATACTTCTCAACAGCAAGTGAGATTGGGAAAGATCTTGAGGATAGGTATTCTATCATCTCAGGTCCACAATTATATTCAATACAACAATCACTAAAACACATTGAACAAGGTTCTTCTTCTGTTGCTGAATTTTTTACGAAAATAAAGGTGATTTGGGAGCAGATTAACTCAGCTAATCCTCTTCCAACTTGTAATTACAATGGTTGTACTTGTGAACTAACTAAAAAGTTTCATAAGACACAACAAGATGAGAGGTTGATTCAGTTTCTCATGAAACTTGATGTGTAACATGCTGCAGTTCGAACTAATATTTTCATGACGATGCCTTTACCTTCAATTTCTATACCTTATAATCTCTTAGTGCAGGATGAAAAGCAAAGAGAAATTACTGAGGCTAATACAGTTCCTACTATGGCATTTAATGCAGTAGAAGACAAGAAGAGTGATTCATTCTCTGTCAATACAGGGAAATCTTATCCTACTCCTGTTTCTGGCTATGGGAAGAAACTTAATTCATTTTACTGTAATCATTGCAAGATGCCAGGACATTCCATTGAGAGATGCTGGAAAGTTCATGGCTATCCTTCTAAGCATTAGAATGCTGGTAACAAATTCATCAAGGGGAAGAAAGTTGTTGTTGTAGTCTATGGTGATGATGAACTTGTTGCATCAGATGAAGATGATGAAGCTGCACCTCACCTTACCAAATCTCAATACCAACATTTCATAGCATTGGTGAAACAACACAAAGATCATCAGACCATTACTCCCTCGACTTCTATGGCTAATGTAGCAGGTACATGTCTTATATCATGTTTGAATTCAAAGTGGATTGTAGATAGTGGTGCTACTGATCATATATGCTCAAATCTTGAATAATTTGAGACATACTACACTTTTGACAAAGAACCAAACACAATAACAGTGGCTGATGGGAAGAGAGTGGAAGTAAAACATATTGGTTCTATAAAGCTAGCAAATGGAGTGTTGTTACAAAATGTATTACATGTGCCTGGCCTACATTTTAATCTCATATCCACTCATAAGTTGTGTGCTGACATGGATTGTGATATCATCTTTTCACATGATAAATGTCTGCTTCAGGGGCACTCACAGACAGGTTCTTTGGTTCTTGGTAAGCTTGATGCAGGGTTGTATGCTGTTGAACAAACAACATCACCTATATCTTCAACAGCAAATGTAGCAACAGCAAGTGAAGAAGCCAAGCTTTGGCATCTGAGACTTGGACACTTACCATTTAATAAACTGCATCATATTGATCCTAAGTTTCCTGTCAATAGTTGTTGTGTTGACAGTATATGTCAAGTGTGTCCTAAGGCCAAACACACTAGAAAACCTTTTCCTTTAAGCACAACTATGAGCTGTCATTGCTTTGATCTTCTTCATGTAGATACCTGGGGCCCCTACAAGGTCAAAACTCATGATAATCATGTCTATTTCTTAACTGTTGTTGATGATTTGTCCAGGCACACATGGACTTTTCTTATGCATAATAAAACTGATGTTGTTGATATATTGGAATTTCTGGTGAATGTTATCCACACTCAGTTTTCTTTACCGGTGAAGTGCATTAGAACTGATAATGCCAAAGAGTTGTGTGAAGGCAAGATTCTTTCTCTATTTCACAAACATGGCATATTGCACCAAAGAAGTTGTTCAGACTCTCCTTAACAGAATGGGGTAGTGGAGAGGAAACATAGGCATCTCCTAGAAACTGCAAGAGCTCTTTTCTTTCAATCTGGTGTACCAGCTGAGTATTGTGGTGAATGCTTGCTTACAGCCACACATCTTATTAATAGGATGCCCCTCAGTTGTTTGCAATACATCTCACCTTATGAGAAACTTCATGGGAAGAAGCCAGGATACACTCATTTAAAGGTTTTTCGCTGCTTTGCTTTTGCATCAACTCTCAAGGCTCATAGAGCTAAATTTGATCCTAGAGCAATTCCTTGTGTTTTGCTTGGGTATCCAACTGGACAGAAGGCTTATAAACTACTCAATCTAGAAACAAATAAAATCTTTGTTTCTAGAGATGTGACCTTTCATGAGAAACATTTACCATTTCATCTTTCACCATCACCTAATTTATCTTCTCCTATCTTCCTACCTACCAAGACTCATTTAGATTTCTCTTCACCAATTGTTCTACCTGATGCCTTAGCATCTCCATCTGCTTCTGCATCCAATACACCTCCTTGGTTCACAACTACATCCAGCCCTCCTACTACAAACAACCCTCCTACTACAACTACATCCTTCCATAACCCTGCCATCATCAACTCTCCTCCTTCTTATCCTACTTCTCCACCCACAAACTCTCCTACTTCTACTCACCCTGAACCTAAAAGGTCTAGTAGGTCTACTGCTCCACCTACTTGGCTGACTGACTATGTGTGCACCACTTCTTCTCACTGGTGTAATCTGATCCATTATGATGCCTTCCCTGCCCAAGCTCAGGCTTTTATCTCTCAACTTTCTAAACTCACTGAACCTGTAAGTTATCTTGAAGCCTCTCAACATCAAGAATGGAGAGATGCTATGTCTAAAGAGCTGAATGCTCTAGAATCTAACAAGACATGTCTTGTTACTACTCTTCCTAAAGGAAAGAAGTCAATTGGTTGTAAATGGGTATTTAAAGTTAAATTAAAGAAAGATGGGACCTTGGAAAGGTACAAAGCTCGTTTAGTTGCTAAAGGATACACTCAGAAATATGGGTTGGATTATGCAGAAACCTTCTCTCCTGTTGTTAAAATGGCAACAGTAAGGTGTATATTGGCTCTAGCATCTTGTTTTCAGTGGGAGATTCACCAACTTGACATCAATAATGCCTTCCTCCATGGCACATTGGATGAAGAGGTCTATATGAACATGCCTAAAGGAGTACCTAATCCTGATAAGAAGGTTTGCAAACTTAAATCATTATATGGCCTCAAACAAGCCTGTAGACAATGGTTTGCCAGATTACACTCAGAATTGAACTTCAAGGATTTGTTCAAAGCAAGAATGTGTTGACCCTTGAGTTTTGAAGATGACCTAACCACAAAAGACATAGTATATTTTATTTATGTGGTTGCAAGGTAATTCATGCTCGAGCTAAGAGAATACTTGATTGAAGATTAAAGCGGAGAATTAATCAAGATCGAAGTAAAGATGTTCGAGAGATGAAGAATCAAGCATGGAATGAAGATTAGAATACATTAGGGTATTTATTAATCTTCTTGTTAAGGTTGAGTAAAAGCTTAATTAAGTTCGTGGTGAATTCTCAAAGGAACTTGGTTCTGTTCCCATGAAAGGAACAAACCTGGCACTATAGGAACAAGGTTAAGGAACAAGACTTAAAGGTTAGGGAACAAGACTTAAAGGTTAGGGAGCAAGACTTAAAGGTTAGGGAACAAGACTTAAAACTAATTTAGGAACTCCTAAGGAACTCTAATATTGTGCGCCTAAGTGAAATATGTGCCCAATATAGTTGTTAGAGTATTTAGGGATATTTTGACTAAGATCCACTATTTTAGGAAGTTAGTTTAAGTTTGTTAGGAAAAGATTTTAAAAAGATTTTCTGATTTTAAATTAGCTGATTTTTGAATATTATCTTTCTATAGTTTATATTTTATCTTTTATATTTTATTTAAAAGATTTAGTTTTCGAAAATTTAATATTTCCGGTTTTTAAAATGTTTCGGATTTTTTAAATATAAAACTGTTATTTCCGGTTTTATAAAAGAAAAATATATTTTTCTTAAAAACTCGCTAAAGTATTTTATTTATTTATTTCCTAAAAATTAGATTGCACGCCTAAAACCTACAGCTACACGTTTTATGTAGTTAGTGGAGTTAGTGGCTTAGTTAATTATCCTCCAAGTATTTATTTAATTAAATAATTTTAATTAATCTCCAAGTTTGTAAAAACCACGTAATGTGTTACTGCTTCTATGAAGTGAAGTAGTGGATTAGTGGATGTTTTACATGACATGGAATAATTAATTTAATTTAATTAATTAATTAAAACATCATGGAGATCATGGGATAATGGTCTAACTTAGTGGTGATAATGTCTTGTCTTAATTGTCTATAAATAGGCGCCTAATTCATTTGAGCAAAATTGTGTCTGACCTAGTTAATTTGTCTTAAGTTATCTAAAGTGTCAGTGCCTTTTCCTTAACAGAATTCATACTTACATTAATCGAGTTTATTACTTTTCCATTATTTTATAAAGTGTATTTTTGAGAAAAGGGTTTGAGTGAACTCTTTGTAAGTGTGAGAAAGCTTTGAGTGAAGCAAGAGAAAGAGAAAGAGAAAGAGAAAGGAACTTCGAGTGAAGTTTGAGAGAAAACGTCAGTTGTGGGAACTGTCGTTTGGAACTTGAGTTGAGTGACTTAAGTTGAGAATCAAGAGAAAAGTAATAGGTTGTAATCAGAGTTGTTTTGGCCTATTATAGTGGAAAGTTATTTAAAATCCCTTGTGGTCGAGGTTGTTTCTTCCTACTAGGCCTAGGAAGTTTTTCCTCGTAAAATTTCTCGTGTTCCCATTGTTTGTTCACAAGTTTACTTTTAATTCCGCAAAAAGTATAGCTTATTCTCTCACTATAATTCACCCCCCCTCTTATAGTGCTCATATTATACAACAGAATGATTATTCACTCTTTATCTACAAGAGTGACTCACAAATGTGCATAGCTGCAGTTTATGTGGATGACATCATCCTCACAAGCCCTAGTATTGATCTAATTCATACTCTCAAGGCTCATCTACATGCAGTTTTCAGTATAAAGGATTTAGGTCCTTTAAGCTTCTTTCTTGGTATTGAGGTGTCCAGGATCTCACAAGGGATCATCTTGAGTCAAAGAAAGTTTACTAAGGAACTAGCTGATTGTGAATTTGATGTATCCAAATCAACTAAAACCCCTCTGCCTTTGAATATCAAGTTGCTAGTTGATGATGACTCTCCTTATTCTGACCCTTTTCTCTATAGATGCTTAGTAGGAAAGTTAAACTTTCTTACTCACACCAGGCCAGCTATTTCCTTTACTGTTCAAACACTTAGCCAATTCCTTCATGCTCCCAAGGTTTCTCATGTTCAAGCTCTCCAGCATTTACTCAGATACATTGCTGGCACAGTTCGCCAAGGCATCTTATTACAAGCAACCAAATAGTTAACCTTGCAAGGTTACTCTGACTCTGATTGGCAGCATGTCCCAATACTCGAAGATCAGTCACATGCTATCTCATGTTACTAGGTAATAGCCCCATCTCTTGGAAATCAAAGAAACAATCTATTGTTTCTAAGTCATCCTCTGAAGCTGAGTATCGAGCTATGGCAGCAGTAGCCTCTGAAATAACATGGCTTGTTAGGCTGCTCAATGAGTTGGGTGTTACTGATTTGTCTCCTGTCAAACTTAACTGTAACAATCAATCTGCTATTCATCTAGGGAAGAATCCAGTTCAACATGAACGGATAAAACACATCGAGCTTGACATCCATTTTACCAGAGACAAGGTGATTGAAGGTCTCTTGGAACTTGTCTATATCCCTACAGCTGATCAGCTTGCTGACATCTTAACTAATACATTGCCATCTCCTCAGTTGTCTAAGTTAATGTCCAAGCTAGGAATGTATAATCCATCCACCCCTAGCTTAAGGGGGGTATTGAAGATATAGCTGCAGCTGAAGATATAGCTGAAGCTGAAGTACAATGAAGCTGAAGCAGCAACACATATAAATCACCTAAGCTGATGTGGCAGATTGGCACTTGAAGCTGTTCTGAATTCTAGGGAGTTTGTTATATCAGTTAGAGAGTTTATTACATCATCATTGTAATATAGTTAGAAAGATTATTACATCATCTTTGTAATAACAAGGTCTATATATTCCTTTCTGTAATTCATTCAATACTTCTCTACAGAAATAAAAAACAAAATATCTCTATTCTCTCTACACATTTGATGTTTACATATGCTGAGAATTATTTCATTAACAGAATTAGAGTTTCACCAGAACTTTTATCGGGAAAAACAACAAGCAGCGAAATGCAGTCGCCGGGGCGAGCCACATGAGTGAGAGCCCAAGCTAAAGGTTCTTTAGATACGTCTTGCTCCGCTTTAATGGCAACTACTACTGAAGCTGGCGCTGGCAACGATGTCGTTAAGCTGCTGATATCGAGTCTTCTACTAGATCCGATGTTTGAAGGAAGCATTGGGATCGTTTGTTGAGATGCAACGAGTAAGTTTTTTTTTGGTTTCAAAGAGTATGAAATTGAGTGTAGGAGAGAGAGGGGGAAGGAAAGGATGGGATAGTTGACGGGGAAATGGAGAGACTTCGTGTTGCGTCGTATTTAAGAATTAAGAGTTTGTCTATGACAGTTCAAATGGAAATAGCGCCAGGGGTAGAATACAATTTCTTTTCTTTTGTTGTCGTATAAAGTAGTCGACATTTGATTTTCACTGCTTTTACTTTTGCTTTCTTTTGGAAAAATTTAAGTGTTCTTTTATATATTCAATCTTAGCATTTTCATAGGCCCAATTACAGGTGTTAACAAGGCGAATCGAGACCGAGCCTAGATAGGATTGGCTCAAAATGGGAAAAATCCGGCTCGGCCCAATCTCAAAAATCGTGGTTCGAACTCGAGAAAATTGAATACGAGCTCGGCTCGGCTCAGCTCGACTTGAGCGTGAGCCACTCCATATACTTCGAGCTTGGTATTTGGAGTAGTATTTTGTAGAGATCAAAAACTTTATGTTTCATTCTCCCACCAATGCGGGACTTTATGAAATAGCCTTTTACATTATATAAACAAAGGTTAGCATTTTGCAATTAGTAGATCATGGACCCAGGTGTAGGATGAGCATCCTACACCAACTCCAAAACGCAAGGCAAAAAGAATGAAACGCACCATTCAACATGCAAAAAAGTAATTGATTTGACAGGTAATGTACATTCCCATTACATCCAGTGTACATGTCGAAAATTCAAAAAGTAACTGATTTGACAGTTACTGTTCACCATTTAATAACTGATTTGATGTCAACCGCCATCATTTCTCCCCATATACTGTTCACCACTTCTCTCTTTTTCACACTCAACCTCCTTGTACATTCTTGGCTTCGTGGTTATTCATTAACAAAATCAAAATGTACAATGACAGCCCCCCAGCTGAAAGTAACCCAATTCCTAAAGCTGATGTCAAGTGAGTAATTTGCAATCTTTGTACACCGGTGTTCTGATGTTTGTTCACTAATGAAATTCAATATGTACAATTATAGTCTCATACCGAAATTCATCAGTTCTCTCTTTTCCACACTCAACCTCCTTGTACATTCTTGGCTTCGTGGTTGTTCATTAATAAAATCAAAATGTACAATGACAACCCCCCAGCTGAAAGTAACCCAATTCCTAAAGCTGATGTCAAGTGAGTAATTTGCAATCTTTGTACACTAGGTGTGTTGATGTTTGCTCACTAATGAAATTCAATATGTACAATTATAGTCCTATACCGAAATATGTCAAGTGAGTAATTTACAATCTTTGTACACTGGTGTGTTTGATGTTTGTTCACTAATGAAATTCAATATGTACAATTACAGTCTCATACCGGAATTCAATAAAATCACAATGTACACTGATGGTCATTGCTTTGATCACTGAAAATCCCCAAATGTACACTTGTATATTATTGTACACCAAACCATATGCATTTGTACATTAAAAAAATTGTTTCAAGTGATAAGAGAGAAAAAGCTGGCCCACTTTCAAAAATACTGCCAAAAGCCAGCCACATGACCAAGGTGTAGGATGCTCATCCTACACCTCGGTGTAGGATCTAATTTGCGAGCATTTTGTTCCTTTTGTAAAGAGTGTAGGCTTAATCTTTTGTATCAATGTGGGACAAGATCAAACCATAAGTATAACTAGGATAGTAACAGTTTATGGAGACAAAAAAAACTATTATTTACACTATAAGACAAGGTGGGACACTTAATATTTTACATAAAAATCCTTATTTAAAGAATTTTTGAGTCTATTCACGAGTTCTAGAGTAGAGCCAACGCTAGCTCAAGATTGACTCGTCGGCATACAAAGTCGAACTCAAGCTCGATTCGAGCCCCCTCGAGCCGAGCTATGACCGAACCTTGACTGAGCAAAGCTCGATTAGTTCACGAGCAGGCTTGGCTCATTAACACCCATGGGCTCAATCATAGTCTAGCCTATATGTATTTTTATGCAAGTCTAGAATCTAGCCTTTATGCATTTTCATGTAGGCCTAATTAAACTGTAACTTGTCTGCATCTTCATATAAGCCCAAAATATCTACATCTTCATGTAAGCCTATTAACATGTATGTGTTTTCATGTAGACCCAATAAGAGTGATCCAAAGTCAAGCCCACTTAAAGGCTCTTTGGCTCATGAATGTGTTGCACTTAGCTTGCTTTAGAAGCTCTTGGTTTCTCTCCAATTGTTTACAACCCTCAGTTTGTGACTTGCGTTACTTGGATGGTTGATTAAAGGCCCAATATGAAGCAACACCAACATATATGGCGTGATGTAGGCATGTTTTTGCGCAACTCATAGGTCTGTTATAAGCATAAATGATTTATTTGTTTTTGTTGTTTTAATTTAAGCATGTAATAAAGCTTAGAGATTAACTGTGATAATAGGCATTTGATAGTGTGTTAGGCGTGTGATTAGGAGGTTAGTAGGCTTGTCATTTGCTTGTTTAAGCAAGGTTGTAGTAGCACATTGATTAAGCATCAATTAGGGTGCAAATTAAGGGGGTTTTGTAACTCCCAAAGTTGTCCAAGTTGGATAGATTTTAGGGTGTGGCTTTGAAGAGTTTTTACTTCGTTTTCCTACTCCATTTCTCTATATATGGACAGCAAGTGATCAATAGAGACCAGTTTTGAGATTGCCTACAAAAACATTTGTGTTTTCATAGTTTTGCTTTTAGTTTGTCTCAGGTTTAAACTAACTATTTTTACTTTGAGTTAGTCTTGAGTGAAACACTCAGGAGAGATTGTCTGAGTCTTATCTATGGCCTAAAACCCCAAATCATAGATTGTGCGCTTATGATTTGGTCACTATATTTTTTTCGAGTTTTAGAAGTGTTATGGTCCATTTACGGTTGTCATTTATAGTGGTAATTTGAATTGAACTTACGAGATGACATGGCCCATAAATGATTCTCCTCAGTTAATTCTAAGAGAGCGACCTATTGTAATTGTTATTGGTGCTTAATAACCGTTGTTATCATTGTCAAGATAAATGTGGATTGAAGAAGTGTAAAAGAATATAAGTTATTTATATAAAAGAGTATGCGTTTTGTGTAAGTGGTTTAGTAACTCTCGTTGGTTAATTATAACTGAGAGACCTTTTGCCATTGTTGATGTTTTATCAAACATGATTATCTTTAGAAGTAAGCATCTCAAACCAATACTTATATGCTTTTATATGCACTCCAATTTCGATGTTGAATTCCCGATAAGGAATTGTATCTTGTTATTGGATTCCTGGTAAGGAATCGCATCTGGTTATTAGATTCCTGATAAGGAATCATATATGGTTATTGGCTTCCCGATAAGGAAATCGTTATATTGAAAGTTGTCATGTCATTGATTCTTCATAAGGGTTTGTTTTTAATAGTACAAGAAAATGATTGATAGAGTATGAAAGCATAAGTTTAGATTTCCGCTAAGAAATCCATTAAAGGGAATAATGTATATTTTGTATATTAAAGTTGGTAAACTCGGAATCCTTATAAAAATTGTGATATGTTGAAAGGTTAATTAGATAAAGATATATGAAATATGTTTTAGTTATGATTACTAGGGATTTGCCCTGCTGTATTTGCTATTATATGAACGATGGTGTATTATTAAAGGAATAATTGAATAATGGTATTTTATATGTGTCCGAAAGGACTAATGTTATGAATCATTATGACAGATGTGATTATTCTGATTATGTTGATTGTTGAGTCATTTTCAAGTAAAAGCCACCAAAGCATGTGTTAATCTTATTTATGGGTTTAGTGATAAGTGCATTTCTAACGCACTTTATGAGCTCCTTTAGCTTGGTTTGATCCTCTTTCTTCCCTTTTCTTCCCTCTTTCCTCCTTATTTCCTTCTCTATTTATTTTACTTGATCATTGTTGATCATAGTCACATTTGGCTAGATTTTCGGTCAATTTTGACTGGATTCCTAGTACATTTGCTTTAATTATATTTTCCCGTGCTTTGATTGCATGTATGACCTATTTCGAGTTCGAGGGTTGGGAGATACGGCATAAGGAAGAAGTTGGAAAGGCCGAGCAGGGACATATGTGCGCTCGCACCATTTTATAGGTGCCCACACAAGTTGGTGCGCCCGCACCATCTGGAACTTTGGAAACCCCAAAGTCAGGAGCTTTGGTGCGCCAACACCAGTCTAGTAGTGCACCCATACCACTTAGGTGCAACCACACCTATCACAACGATGCGCCCACACCTATCAGCTATGGATGAATACTCGAGGACAGAAGAAATGGCGTGCCCACAACTAATTTTGGTGCTCCCGCACCATTTAAATATGCGAAAGCAATGCGTGTTTTTAAAACATTGGAGTTGATTAGTTTTTGGTTTTTTTTTATTAAATAGCTTAGAGAGGATTATTAGGGTTCACTTTAGAGAGAAAAACACTTTGCTTATTCCTAGATTTGAGTTCCATAGATTAAAGTTGTTGATTTTTTTTACACTTTTAAGGTAACTTTCATTAATTTAATTTCAAAGTTTTTAGTTTTTTTTCTCTCTGTTCATTGTTATTCTTTTTTCATCCATATTATTAGATCTCATATATTGTTAATTTTGATTTTCTTACTTTTATTAGAATTATCATCCTGTAATCATGTTTAGCCCGCTATTAGTTGTAAATTTCATGTTTTATTGCTTAGAATTCATGATTAGTGAGTGGTCTCCTATCTAGGGTTAGGGTGAAAGAATGGATTAGGGTTTACATGTATTGTTAATGTGATTGTGATGATTTAAAGATGATTATGCATTGATCTTGGTGTTTCGAGGCCTTAGGATATATACTGATCATATTTATGCTTTGGTATTTTGATTTCAAATGTTGTTAATCGAATTTTGAAATCTTTAATCATCCCCATGAATCAACTTAATTTATAGGCCAAGATACTGGTTAGAAATTAAGGGGATCCTTTGTTAGGGGCTTTTTGAATTCATTGAATCTCTTAATCAATTGACTAAAGACCATTCCAGAGAGGATTTAGTTGATTGATTAAGCGATTATTCTTGAGGAGAGTTCGCGAGAGGACTCGAGTATTTAAGAGGAAAACTAAACCTTGCATAATCGTTGCCTTTGAATCACAATTGTGTTAACGGTCGTTGTCCACTCTTATTCATACTAGTAACCTTAACTCTAGTGTCTTCCTTATTCATATTTTTATCTCCTATTATTTTCTAGATATTCGATAGTAGTTACTTGTAGTTGTTACAAAAAGCATTCAAAAACCCCAAAAATCCCTCAATTAAGTAATTTGGACTTGATAGACTTTGATTAATCCCATTTTTTTTGTGGATAGACCCTTGACCTGTCTTTATTACGTTCTTAGTAATTGCTTGCTAGGTTTTACAAATATTATTTGAAGAGCATTTTTTGGTGCCTTAACAACATACTAATAACCTCTAATCGAAATGGCGTCGTTTTCGGGGAAAACGTGCTATTAATTTAATCTTTTCTAAGTTTAGTGTTGCTTAGTTGATTTTTTAAATTTATTTATAGTGGTTGTTATTTGATAATCCTCTACTTAGCTTTATTGTGTTACATGAGAAGAAGAGCTCACGGTTCACCCACTTTGCCTCTTGATCCAGAAATTATCGTACCTTGCGAAAGCTTCCGAAAAATTTGGAGCAATTGTCTTTGGGTTATGAACCATCTTCACTAGTCTCAAGTACAACAAGTGAAATTGAATAAGATATGTGTGAAGCAAATCCACAACTCTTTAGGGATTTCGAAAATTCGGATTCCTATGTTCCTCAAGGTGGTATTCGACTCCTCACCACTACTACTAATTTCAACATTCATCCTCAGTTCACTCGGATGGTGAAAGCAGAACAATTTTGTGGAGGTTCGGATGACGAACCTCTTGACCATCTTGATAGGTTTCTTGAGATTTGTGCAATGATTACCACAAATGGCGTCTCTCCTGACTACATTAAGATGCATCTGTTCCGGTCTCTCTTACCGGAAAAGCAAAATCATGGCTCAAGAGCTTACCTGCTAATTCCCTTACTACTTGGGAGGAAGTCACATTGGCCTTTCTGAAAAACTGCTTTCCAAAGTGGAAGACAATAGACATAAGGAGGAAGATCTCCTCATTGGAGCAAGGAGAACGATGAGACTCTGGCGGAAGCTTGGGAGCGGTTCAAGGAGATGATCCGTTCCTGCCCTACCATGAGTGCAACAAAAATCTACTCATGCGGTTCTTCTATCACTAGTAGAATAAATGCTTATTGATGCGGTCATTAACTGGCCTATTACGGCGGTTTTGGATGTGTAGCAATTAAGGGTGCAACAATAGGTAATTAATATATATAGCTGCGGTTTTTAACCGCAACAATATTGGAACATATTGTTGCGACTTCTGGGTAAAACCACATCAATATATGTATTTTGTATTAAAAAAGTGCAATGTATTGTTGCGGTTTAGGCTAGAAACCGCAACAATAGCTTGGTCTATTGCTGCGGTTGTTGCCCAAACCCGCAATAATAGGTCCTAGTACAAGTTTTGCATTTCGTAAATAAATTTGAAAGAATAAAACCATACTCAACCCCCAAATGTATAGCAAATGAGCCTGATATTGATAATAATGTTGTAAAGCAAAAATACTCAACCACAAATTCCCAAGAGGCAAATCATGCTGTAAAATGTAAATCATACTCAACCCCCAAATATATTACAAATGAGTCTGATATTGATAAATATAACTAAATGATTAATTACAAAAAAAAAAATTACAGATCTAACAAAAAAAAATGAAAAAAACAGTTATAACTAAATAATTAATTACAAAAAAATATAATAAAAACAAAAAATATATCAAAAAAACAAACTGAAAAAAAAAAATCCTAAAACATAAAATTTTTCAGATCTAAAGAACGAAAAATAACGAAAAAAAACGAAAAAAAGAAAAAAAAAAAACAGATTTGTCGGAAATGTAGATCGCCTCTTCCATCTCGCCAAGTGAACGGTCGGTCCGATTTCGACGAAGGGAGAGATAGAGGAGGAACGAACGGTCGGCCGACGAAGGTTTCCGGGTTTCGAGTTTCAGTGGAAAAGAACGAACGGCCGACCGATGAAGGACAAAGAAAGATCGGGTGACGAAGCCGATGAAGGTTGGCGGAACAAACGGCCGACGAAGAACGAACGAACGAAAGGAGTTGTCAAAGCAGGTACGAAAAGGAAGAGGAGGGGGTAGGAGGCGAACAGAGTTTTAATATTTCTGGGAGATTTCCGGGACAAATAAGAGAGAGGGAAGAAAGAGAGAGAGAAATGGGAGTGAGGGAGGCGCCCCACTTAGGTTATATTTATGGTTCATTTTTTTTTTGGTTAGATATATTGTTGCGATTTCTGACAAGAACCGCAGCAATATATTAAAATGTTATTTTTTTAATATTATTTTAATATATTGCTGCGCTTCTTGTCAGAAACCGCAGCAATATATCTGGTCAAATGTCAACTTTTTTTTCAATTTTTTTTTTCCGTCGATACAATATTGTTGCGGTTTCTGCCGAGAACCGCAGCAATATGGCTATTTTATATTTTATATTTTCTTTTAACGTGATATATTGCTGCGTATGGCTAAAATCGCAGCAATAAGCAATAATTTTACTAGTGTATGATGGCTTTGATCCTATATCACGTCCCAACCTTGATGATGGAGCGAGAGGTCAACTTTTTAAAATCCCACAAGATCATATTGAGTCCACAATTGAAGAAGTGATTAAATACTATTCATGGGGGTCAACGAAGAAGACGTGCTCAACCTAAGAAGGGTGGTAAGTTTAAATTGGATCCCATGGATAAAATTCAAGCTAAGATGGGTAAACTTGACAAGAAACTCTCCAAGATCAACCTCGCATCATCTAATCCATCACAAGTTAATTTTTTTTTCGGAAAAATTGTGAATAACCACCTGTCAGATACCCTTGTTTCAAAATAACCACCCCAATTTCATTTGCGTTTAAATAACCACCTCAACTTATCTTAACGTTTTTAAATACCCACCTCTTAACAGAAAAATGTGACTCCGTTAATAGTGGCGCCTGTTTTTTTTTACTGACCTAATCTCCCTCCAAACAAACCACGCATTCATACCTAATCTACCTATTCTCTCTTTCCTCTTTCCTCTCTCCTCTTTCTTCTTCAAACTTCAATTATTTTTTCACCTTCCCCTCCCCATTTTAAATTCTTCATTCAATTTTCTGCACAAGATTCTTTCTCTCTCTAATCTGCAACTGAGTTTTTTACAGTGAGAAGAATGTGTGAGTGAGGTTGGTGTTACTGCGTTGTGTCGTGAAGTTGGGGCCCAGTAAGTTCATTATATGCCCTAAACAAGGTAAAAAACTGAAACTTTAACCTTTATACTATACTAATCTATGTATAAATTATTCAATTAAGTAATTAGAAGCTTGGTTAAGCAATTGCTTTTTTCGTTTTTTATTGATTTTAAAATGTTGTTGATTGCGTTATGAAATTGGTAGAATCCTAATTTCAGTTTTGCCATTGCTAGAATGTCGAAATATCAAATTAGGCTTCAGGTTTGTGGGGATTTTGCTCAGAAGATTACTAAAGGGAGGAAGGTGGTTCAGTATGAGGGGGGGTTCAGTTACCTTAGTTGTCAAGTAGAGAAAGAATTAATTAATTTGAGGTATTTATGGGGAATGGCAGAGAATGCATATGCTGCTAGTAGTATGAATTTGCCAAGTATATTGAAGTTTCATTTTTGTGAGAAGGGTAAAACATTAAGCAGTGGGTTAGTTGAATTGAAAACCAAGAGTCCATTTCATTGTGGCTTGAAACTGTTGACAAAAGCCAAACTTTGAACTGCTTCTGCACAGTTGTTAACTCTCATAAACAAGAACAAATTTCAACCCAAAAAGCCACTCAACAAAAGCCCACTTTGAGACCCAATACAAGAAACAATCCAACTTCTTCTACCTGCTCTAAACCAGCCATAGTAAACCCTCCAACTCAAAATAGCCAAAAAAATCTGAAGTTGGCCAAAGTTAAACTAGAACAAAGGAGAAGCCCAAGGTTGAATCTGCCACCTAGAGATGTAGAAAATGACAATGATGTTTGGCCTATGACCAGAGAAGAGTTTGAGAGAGGACTACCAAAGGGACAAAAATCCACTCCTAGGGTTAAACACACTGCTAGGACGAAGACAAGTTGTAGAGTGGAGAGTGGTGAAGAGGAATTAACAGAGGATAAACCCAAGAGAAAAGAAAAAGGTAAGCAAAAGCAGATTAAAGATGAGGGGAAGGTGAAAGGCAAGGTTGTTAGGAAGCCAAAGGCAAAGAAGAAGCTTTTTGTTAAGAGTGACAGTGAGGCAGATTCACTAAGTGAGAGTTCATCTGAATACACAAGCTTAGATGATATTGATTGGGTTGCTGGGGAAGAAGAAGTTGACTTGAAAGGTATTAAAAATGAAGAGTTGCAAACTAGGGGAAGAATTGCAAAGGATAATTTGTTGAAAGAAGTGAATGGTTCACTTCAGTTTCACAAGGGTGAAACAAGTTCAAAAAAGGAAAAACAGGTTGTGAAAGATGTTGCTGGGGAAGAAATCAGTTTGCAACCTGAGATTGAATATGATTCTGATGAGTTGAGGAGCATTGATGGTAGCAGTGATGATGAAGAAAGATGGCCACACTTCAATCTAGAGGTTGCTTTCAAGCATCCAATTGAGTGTCAGCCTGGTATGTTGTTTGACTCATCTGAAATTTTGAGAAAAGCTATTCAGTGGCATGCTATACAAAATAGGTATGATTTTTACAGCCTTCACAATGATGCACAAGAATTTCTCTTTATTGCAAAGATAGGTGTGATTGTGAAGGGATGTGAAAAAGACTAAGTTGAGAAAAGACCCTAAGTTGATAGCTTGTCCTCATAAGGGAAACTGGAAGTGTAATTTCAAAATTAATGCTAGGAAATTACCTAATAGTGGTACTTCGCAATTGAAATCTATGAACGTGAAGCATGATTGTGTGAGAAAATCATTGACTAATAAGTTGACTAGTGAATACCTAGGAATAGTCAAGGAAATGTGTGTTGCAGATTAGTAGAGAAGATATGTATGAAGTTAGTCATAGGGGTGATCAGTTGAAAGTTGATTTGGCTTTGTGGACATGTACTTGTTATCACTGGCAGTTGACAGGCATCCCTTGTGTGCATGCATTTAGATGCATTTTGGAGAAGAATGCTGAACCAAATGACTATGTTGATGCAGCCTATAGTAGAGAGACATATTTACATGCATATAGCCAAGCCATCAACCCCATGCCTGGTGTTAATTACTGGAAAAAAATTGATCTACCCCATCCTCTACCACCAGTTCATAAGATTATGCCTGGGAGACCTAATTTGAAAAAGAGGAAAAAGGAACAGGGGGAAGAGGCTAAACAAAAAGCAAAGAAGGTTAAGATGGCAAAGTGCAAATGCAGCAATTGTGGTCAAGTGGGACACAATAAAAGGGGATGCAAAGCTACAACAGTTTCAGCAAATACAAAAGAAGTTGGGAGGCCTCCTAGCACTTCACAATGGGCAGTAGCCGAGAGGTCAAAAAAATCTATGAGAGCTAAGAACAAAAAGGTATTTATCTAGCTTGTGTTATGAGGTTTAATATGAAATTTCAGATTTTTTTACTAACACATATATGCTTTTTTTGTTATTTCAGCAAGTATCAGACACATCATAGGAAGCTCCTCCCAAGCAAGCTCTTCAACTGTGCATAACCCCCCTACAAGCAAGCCACCAAATATATCAAAGAAGCCACCACAGCCACAACAACCAGCAGCTAGGCCACCTACAACACCTCCTAAATCATCTACAGCACCTCCAAAACCACCAACAGCTCCTCCTGTCACCAGGCAATCTTCACTTCAGAAACAAGCAACATCATCTACACCTCAGTTCAGACCTAAGCTACCTCTCAAAGGCTCCAAGAAGAAACCAGTTTGAGATTTGTAGTGATTTGTGTTAGAATTTGTATTAGGATAACTTTATGCTTTGGATTTTTTTTGGTTTAAGCTGAATGATATCAATCTGTGAACATATGGATATTTTTTGATTTTTGCAATATGAATTTCTGATGTGGAAATATCAGCTTATGAATCATCTATTAGTGTGTGAACATGTTACAGTTTGTGTTTGGAAATTGGTGTTATTGAACTGATATATAAACAGGTATCAAGTTCTGGTATGGTTAGTGCTTAGGTGTGTGAATGATGTAAGTCACAAACTGATATCAGTTTCTGATATGGAAAATTGCAAGTGTGTGAATATCAGTTTCTGTTCAGTTTGTGTGTGATTATGAGTTTGGAAAACATATATCAGCTCATGAATGAATTTCTGTTTGATATATCAGTTCAATAACTTGACATATGGATGATGACATAGCTAAGATAAGTTCATGCTTCATTAAGAGTGAATGTCAAAATACATGATAATTCCACCATTACATAGCTATTCATTAAGGTTCTTTTTTTTTCTAACACACCAACTACAAACAATAAGCTTTCTCACTACTGGAAAGCAAACTAAAACCAAAAAAACTCCACCCTTAATTAGCTAATACAACCCTAATTGCATCTTATATTGCCCTAGCAGCTGCAATCAACAACATACATAACACACAAACAAACATAAATCCTTTGCATAATCCACCCTTTATTTGCTTTGGATTGGCTTTTTTCTTCAGCTTCAATTCACCCTTCAAAGTCTTATACTTGACCTCCAAATTACCATAATCATTCACCAAATGTCTTCGTTGTCCTTGCAAACTGCTCACTTCATCTTCCAATGACCTAACTCTGCCCTCCAACAACCTCTTCTGCAGCATAAGTTAATTGATAAATAGCTTCTGCCATTCAGTTTGTCCCTCATCAATCCATCTAAAAAAACCGCAGCCCCTCCACTCCGTTTCATGCTCATAGAATTTGCAAGACATGAACCTTCGCCCGGGATTCTTCTCAGTCCAAGAAGTCCTCCTTGCAATAGGGAGAGTACAATGGCAAGTAATTGATTCCCTTTCAGCCATAGCAAATTCCTAACAAGTTCATAAAGGTAGAATTTAAGTTCATAAAGGTAGAATTTAGAATTCATAAGAATACATGAAAAGGCCCTAATTTCCCCTAAATATATACATTAAAACCCTAGATTAGGTTTGTCAATGTTAGAGATTGCAAAGAAATTGCAAAGAACATACCTGAATTTTGAGCTTCAAGAGGAATCACAGTGGAATTGAAGTAAATCTTTGCAAATTTGTTTAGATTAGGATAGTCAATGTTAGAGATATATATATAGCTCAAAGTCATGGAAAATTGGCGGGAAATTTAATAAAAAGCGTGTCAACAGGCGCCACTGTTAACGGAGTCACATTTTTCTGTTAAGAGGTGGGTATTTAAAAACGTTAAGATAAGTTGAGGTGGTTATTTAAACGCAAATGAAATTGGGGTGGTTATTTTGAAACAAGGGTATCTGACAGGTGATTATTCACAATTTTTCCTTCTTTTTCTTGTGATATTTTTGGTGGTACTAACTGTTTATGTTGAATTTTGCCTTCGCGACATAATCCAATATGGGGACAACAATAACCAGATTTATGCAATGTATGATATGCAAATATGAAAGGTAATATCAGGGGAACGACACAAAGGAGTGTTGACGCGGAAAACCCTAATGAAGGTGGGTAAAAACCGCGGGTGGATGTGAGTCCATCAATCCACTGTATGAAATTGTCAATCAGGGTGAATGGCAATCAATAAAACCTATTTTATCTGATCTAAGTAAGAAGAATGATTATTTGAATGAAAGTAAATAAAGTGCTGGAGATTCTCAGTGTGAAGTAGCTTGCAACAGACCTTCAAGGATCTCGGAGGTAGCTCCGCAAAATCTCTGCACATCCTTAACCAAATTCATATCTTGATGCATTCTTCTTTTAACTTCATTCCCGTTGGTGACTCAACAAATGATAACACTGCGCACTCCTTACTCTTCGGACAATCAGTTTTGGTCCTTGACCCAGTCAAAATGTCAACATTGGTCGTGGAAGTGTCTACGACTTTGAATCATTGCATCAGCGTCAACCTTAAACTTCGACCCTAATAGTTTACCCCCAATTGTTGAAATGGGAAAATTCCTTACGATTTTGTGGTGATGGATATGGAAGAAGATACAAAACTCCCCTTATACCTGGAAGAGAGGCTCTAAAGACATTGGGTGTCGTGATCAATTGCAAAAATGATACAATCACGGTTGAGGTAGCCAATGAGCGAGTGTATTTGAGTTCTCTAAAACTTTGAAGAGGCATATGATAGAGAGAATTTTTCGGGTTAATCTAGTGGAGAGTGAGATTATGGATTTTGAGAGAGAGGTTCACACCGGGGATGAGTTGCATGCTTCTCTGACCGAAGCCCCGAGCCTGAACATGGAAGAGGTAAAGGAATTGTCCATGCTTCTTGACACCACCATTAAGGAGACACAAGATGAAGCATTTTAAGTTCTAACTACATCCACTGAGAAAGAGGAGTGTTCTAAGCCTCCTCCCAAGGTAGAGTTCAAACCCCTTACCTCATCTCTTGAATATGTTTTTCTTGATGATGTATGCACTTATCATGTTATTGTCAATTTAATTCGTGATGACATCTCTATATCAAAATTGATTGAGATACTACAAAAATATGAAGATGTCATTGGGTACTCGATTGATGACCTTAAGAGGATAAGCCCTTCTCTTGTTATGCATCGTATCCATCTCATTGATAGTAATGCCTCATCTATAGAGCATCAAAGAAGGCTCAATTCCAACCTCAAAGAGGTTGTGAAAAAAGAGATATCCGATTTTTTACTGTCTTGATTAACGATCTGAATCCCACAAAAGTCTCTCATTGTACTATGAGTTTTAGAAAACTTTGAAGTTGCTACCCTGTTAATATTTGAATAGGGGCAAATTTATTAATAAATAATTTTAAAATCAATTTCAAGAAATATTATTTAAAACGATGATGACTTCATATGCATAAAGCTTTTTGAAATTGGTCTTTCATACCATGAGATAGGGTTCCAGGTCTAAGTTAAGAGGTGCGAACGTCTGGAACTCGTCTCCTCTACCGCTATAACGAACGAGCTCTTACTAAATGCGTTATTTTCCATTTTGAAGCAATCATGGCTATTAAAAAGAAAGAAAACCACATAGTTTGCACGATATACTCATCAACCATTTTTTTTTTGTTTTTCAGGACCAATATATCATTTGTACATGGTAGGTTTGAGCACCGAAGTTGCACTACAAACCAATCATGACGGGATTGGAATCCACTCATGGATCAAAACCATCATATTTCAATTTGTGTCTCGCCCTAAATGGTCAATTCCAGTAGGGAAGGAAAGGAAATAGATTATGAATAACTCACCTTTAGAATTAAATAAATCTACTAAATGAAGGATTAAGATAATCACCATAATTAGTGATTGAAATGAGATTTAAATAATCACCCTAATTAGTGATTAAAATGAAGGATTGAGATAATCACCTTAATTAGCACTAGTGGAAAAAACCTTATATGTCACTTAGTATGAGATGTGGTTTTTTTTAAAAAAACTACATCCGAAAATCTACCAAAAAATAGGAGGGAAATTTGGCCAAAATAATATGATGCGGTCCTCAAAAAACCGCATCAGATAAAAAAACCGCTCGGTTTTTAAAAAATCTGAGGCGGTTTTTGGACCGCATCAAAAAAAATGGTTATATAGAACAACCCAAAAAACGCGCGCCTCATTTTAGTGGACCAGGCCCAAAACGCGCGTCAGCCTTATGCCCTTACCTCTCATAAATCTGAAATCTCTCTCCTCCCTTCCCGCATAAATCTAAAACCCTAAAGACATCTAGCCTCCTTTCCTCTCTCTCCCCTCTGTCATTTCTCTCTCTTCTCTAAACCTAATGACCCATCTCCCTCCTCCCTTCTCACACGCCGTCTTCCTCCTTCCCCTCTGAATTCCCTTTGCCTTCAATCTCTCTCCTCTACTTTTTCCGCATTTTTGTCGCGAAAAACTCGCCGGAATTCGTTCTTTGTTGTTTGTTGATCCAAAACTCAAAGGATTTCGTTCATTGTTCGTCGAAAACTAGTCGGATTTCTTTTGCCGTCTTTTAATCTTCGTCGCCGGATTTCGTTCGTTGTTCGCGGTCTTCGCAAGTAAAGCGAGCACTTAGGGTTCTTAGTCTCGTTTTTTTTTTTTTTTTTTTTTTTTGCAATTATAGATATAGTTTTTTTTACGTTTTTTTATCTTTCGGGATTTTCTTTTGGTTTTCTTCTTTCGTTTTTGAAATTATAGATAATTTGTAATTTACGTTTTTTCTTTCGTTTTTTTTTTTTTTTTTTGCACTTATAGATCTAGTTTTTTTTTTTCGTAATTTTCATTCATTTTCTGTAATTTATATTTTTCGTTAGATTTAGTTCCCTTTTTTTTTGTTTATATTTTTGGTACATATTTTTAGTTAGATGGATTTTGTTCGTTTTTCTGTAATTTTGGTATATATTTTTTGCAATTTTCTGTAATTTTTTTTGGTTTATAATTTTTTGTTCGATTTTTCACGAGCTGTTACTGTTGATATTGTGGTTGTCGTTTTTTTTAAATCCAATCCGTACAATCTGATGCGGTCCTATTCAAAACTGCATCAGATTCGCACGAATCTAATGCTGTTTTGGACCGCATGAGATTATTTCTCAAAGCTGTCGCGCCCCCATTTGGTGCGTACCAAAACCACATCCGTAAGCCCGGTTTTGACCGCATCATATGGGCTTTCTTCCACTAGTGTAGTGATTAAAGAAGGAAAAGATAATCACCTCAATTGGTGATCAAATTGAAGGTTAGGAAATAATCACCTTTGTTGTAGCCTAAAGATCAATGGCTCTAAAAAAGACACATGGTTTCATCTAGCCCGTACACATGTCCCTTTTCTGCAACAGAAAGTACAAGGTCCAAAAGGGATATGGTTGAAAGTACAACTTTCAGAATAAAAAGTTGTACTAGCCCACCTTTCTGGCCTAGTTTGTACTTAGGCCTAGCATCTTCAAAGGACATTAGCATAAAATGGATGATGTGTATTCTCCAATAAATGCTTGCCACGTGTCATGATTTCATTGCTTAGCCAATTAGATGCTCTCAAATTAGGGTGACTTCAGGGTACAACAATTATTTCAGACACTATAAATAGTCCTTGAAATCAGGAGAAAGGTATGTTTTTTCAAAGCAATACACTGTTATTCTGTCATAAATTCTCTCTCTACTTTCTCTCTTTAAAAGTTTCCTTTTCTATTCCTGATACCTGACTTAAGCTTCAAAGGAAGAAATATCACCCAAACCTCAATTGCAGGTTTGGAAGCAGAGCTTAGTTTGGATAATTTCAGTTCGAATAATTTGGGTCCAGATGTTGTTGCACAAGTCTCCCATTGAAGAACCTATTGTTGGGGATAATACTATTTTACGAAGTTTAGCACTACTTAACAACCCTGATTAGTGATTATTCAAGGTTTAAGATAATCACCTTAATACTAGTGATTAAGCAAGGTTTAAGATAATCATTTTAATTAGTGATTAAATATGATGAAAGGTTAAGATAATGACCCTAATTAGTGATTAATCAAGGTTTAAATTAATCACCCTAATTAATAATTAAATATGATGAAAGGTTAAGATAATCACCCTACTTAGGGATTAATCAAGATTTAAGATAATCACCCTAATTAGTGATTAAATATGATGAAAAGTTAAGATAACCACCAGAATTAATGATTAATCAAAGTTTAAGATAATCACCCTAATTAATAATTAAATATGAAAAAAGTAATCACCTCAATTAGTGATTGGATGTAAGTTGAAAATAATCACCTTAATTAGTGATTAAACTTAAGATTTTTCGAAAGAGGTCTTTTTAAAAAAGAGTTTTGCTTCCTAATTGAAGACTTTTGGATGGATGATAAATAATATTATGTGAAGATTATTAAGTCATTTTTAGCAAGATAATCAATTTGTGATGGAATTTGGAGATTATGTTTGACTAATCGAAATTTGGTCATTTAAAGCGAGACCCGTGTGAAATGGCGTAAAATCAATTAGGAGGTCATAATGTCCTTTCTAATTATATGTCAAGTTATATAATTGATCCATTTGAAGATGGATGACAATTTTGAAAATGTATGATGGATCATCACACAATTTAATTGAGATTGAGTCATTTAATTCATATACTATGATATATTGGGCCCAGTATGCAACATTTATATCAATGGTTGCTCAATGTATTCAAAGAGAATTATAGAATTATTTATGATAATTATGCATAAACATCTCCATATTTTCCGTTAATTTAGTGATTTACAAAGAAACTATTCTTACAACAATATGAACAAATTCTATGATCTATACAAATCTTCTATTTTTTTAATTTCACCATGATGCTCTTTGATCTTCATCTCCTTGAATGGACTTTGAAATTCATATTTATTTGTAAACTTTTGAAAGTTAAAGATTAATTAACTTCTTCAGTTTGATTTTTTATGATGATTTTTATTAATATTTATTTACTTTATAAAATGATTCATTTCAATAGAAACTTAAAATTTAATGACTCTTAATTAACATTTTCGTGGGTGAAGACATTTTTTCATGAAACTTGAGTTAATCACTTTATTTCATTTTTCAGATTGCACTTTTGTTCTTGTACTGACTTACAAAGTTCATACCCTTCTTTACAGAGCGTGAAATTGAACATATGATACACTTATGGATAGGTTAATAAGTTCTTTATGTTGTGTCAAAATTTTGCAATATCTATTACAACACGAATTATGGTCAATTTTATATTAAAACTAGTCAAAATAGGACCTTTATCAAATTTGTTCTTTTGTAACGTAACTTCTTGAACATGTTTTGAAATGAATTTTGGTATGAACATACTAGACACATTGAAAGACTAGAATGGAAATTTTCAATTAAATTGGACATTTAAAGATCCTTTTTTATAGATTTTCTTAACTAAAGAGAAAATCAGTTTTCTGGAATTCAGTGATTTTCATCAACAATTTTATAAAAATGAGATAAATCGTATAAATTTCATATTAAAATTATTTATATGTTTTTGGAAATTTAATGATGTCTAATTTAAATTAAATATTTTTAGTTTTACCTAAATAAGTCTACTTTAAACTTTATTAAAAGAACAAGCTTGTGTGGTACTGGACGAAATTCGTTTTTCACAACCATTTTGTATGATTATTAGTTAACTGTAAAAAATTCTTTTGTTAGAAATTCCAAAGCTCAGTTTATGAAAACATCTTGAAATTCATAGGAAAAATTATTACATCCTAAAAACTATTTATATAATACAGACGAAAAAATAAAATAAAATACGAAATTAAAACTGATTATAATTACAACATCATATTTTTCTTTTTTATGGAGATGTTTATGCACAACTTTACTTGAATTTTTTTATGAAAACAATTTTTTTTTTTTGTGATGAATAACAAATTGATTAAGAAAAATTACATAAACACATTGTTTCCTAAGAATCTCTCTAGTTGAATTGACTATTCTAGGTGGGGTGATTTAAGATTGGGAACCTATTAGGATTTCCACTTATCCAAATGACTCCAAAGATAAAAATATGATAAGAGAAAACAAAGAGAAAGTTAGTATATGATCAAGAAGATAATTAAGAAAAATAATAAAAACTTAATTTTACCTTGCTAACTCAATGATGCACTTCCTTTGCAAAGTTTTCTAATTTTTTTTTGTGATTCTCGTGGTTTCTAAGTGAGTTTCTAAGTTTAATTAATTACTAACTAAAATCCTTTTTTGTGTTTTTCTTTGATGAGCTTCTTACTACTAATTACTTTTCTAATTTTTCTTTCTTTTCTTGAATGAGATTCTTTTAGCGGAAGGAAGTAGAGAAGATGAGAGTGAGAGAAATTGTGTGAGAAATTATATATTAAAGTTGTTTTTGTGTGTGAGTAGTAGTTGTGAGTGAGAAGTTATTGGTTTGTTGTGAGAAGTGGTTTGTTTGTTTTTGAAAACAAAGGGGGGTATTTATAGAAAAAATCAAGTGATGAATTAGGATTTGAAGGAAGTATAAAATCAAATTTTTAACCCAAAAATATATTTTTTTACCATCCTAAATCACTTTAGTGACATCACACTAATGACGTCATCAAATCTCCTTGAAAATATAAATATTCTTATTCTCTTTAGATTTGATTTGATTTTTTTCATCAATGAGGCAAAATCAGATTTTTAGAAAATATTCTCTCCTTAAATACATCATAATACATAGAAATGCACCGAAAAACGTGAGGACCGGGCACTTGTGCGCAACGCAAAATTCTACGCTAGACACAACCTTGTGAAAAAAGCTGTTGTGCGTTGGGCGCATGATCACGTGACTGGCGCACAACTCGAATCTTCTGAAAAAAAAATTATCATTGGCTCTTACACATGGGATTTGATTCTTATTCTCACTCTTTTTCATGATTTTTATTCCTTAACTAATGGATAAAGGATGTGAATAGTGGGTAAAAAATATATTCTTATTCTTTATCCAATGAACAATGACTTGAACATCCAGGAAACTGATTCCTGCCAGTTTGGAGAGACGATTAAAATTCCTGCGCACAATCGCGACTCTTTTTTTAGATTTGCGAAAAACTAACTTGAAATAATTAACGAACATTCGTCATATTATTAAGATGAGCATGATTCCTTAACAAATCATTTTATTGAAATCGGTGGTTAGTCGTTGACTACGATTTTCAGAAAATTATATTTCTAAACTGCGATTGTGTGACGAACACGTAAAATGGAAAACCACAAGACATAATGAAACTCACGTTCCGAGACGAAATGTGCCGCTGGCGGGGCGCGCGCTCCACGATGTATGACGGTTCTCATGATTTTATTTCCTTTTTAAAAAGAAAACCTTTATTGCGACATTTTCAAAATTTGGTGTTTGTAGTATCTAACCAAATTTGGTGTATTTGAGTTGGTATAGAAGATCTTATGATCTCGAGTACCATCCACATATCACAAAATTATCTTTCCTGCTTGCAAGTGTGATTGATGCGGCTTCTCCATGTACTGACTAACCAATTCCACTCCATACACTAAATTAGGCCTAGTAGAAGTCAAATATCGAAGACTCCCCACCATACTTTTGAAATAAGTTGGATTTACCAACTCTCAGCTGCCTTCTTTTTTCATTTCGACTCTTTCTGATATTGGAGTCCTAATAGGTGTGGTTGCATCTATTTTGAATTTATTCAAAATATCTGTGGCATGTTTTTGTTGCGAAATAAATATACCTTCATTAATTTGTCGTACTTCAATGCCTAGAAAATACGACATCAACCCCAAGTCTGTCCTTTCGAAATGTTCCTTCATAGCTTTATTGAATTCCTCAAACATAATTTCATTATTTACAGTGAAGAACAAATCATCAATATATAGACATAAGAGGTAGACATGCCACCATCTCTTTTTGAGCTAATAACTTCAGGCCTCTGAAATTCAGATGTCCATAGCGCAAATGCCATAACCAATTGTGTCATTCATCATTTCTTGTAACTCATAACAACTTTTGGCTGAAGATATATAGGATACATTCTATTCTTAGTCATTCTCCCTTTAGTAATTATTTTGTTATTCATACCTTTAATTTCAGAGGAACCATTTTCGATATTATTTTGCGCCCCTTCTCTGTGAGTTGACCCATGCTCAATAAATTCCAAATATTCCAAGGACATAATATACATTAGATATTGTAACACTGGTACCATTCTTTGACAGAATATTAATATTTCCTTTACCTTTCAAAAGAACTTTGCTTTTATTGCCAAAGCTAACTTCTCCATGAACAAATTCATCCAAGAAGGAGAACAATTTCTTCTTTCTTGTCGTATGGTTGCTGCAACGTATGTCTAGATTCCAAACATTGTTGGAATCAGTATCCATACCTTCTTTGCAGGCCAAAAGTAAATTTTCTTCTTCTTCTATAACATTGGCTCGTTCAATTTGATTGTTAATAATTTGGTTCGACACTTAGATGCATAATGTCCGAATCAATCACACCTATGGCATTGAATTTTCGACTTATCCCAATCTGCAGATGACGTCGTTTGTTGGCCTACTGTAGAATTGCTTTCTACAATTTTATTTCTATTATAGGAAGAGTAATTTCCACTTTTTGCTTGACCACGACCTCTTCCACGGTCACCATAATAGCCCCTGTGATTTGATACATTTGCTTTACTTTGTAAAGGATATTCTGAATTGGAACTTTTCCCTCGTTGCCTCATTCTTTGCTCATGTGAAGACAACGAGCCCAATAACCTTTCAATAGTTTGATAAATCATGTGCTTCTTCGTTACTGGAAGCGACATTATCATAATCACTAGTCACTAAAAGTAT
The DNA here is from genome assembly GCF_026745355.1 of Beta vulgaris subsp. vulgaris. Lineage (NCBI taxonomy): Eukaryota > Viridiplantae > Streptophyta > Magnoliopsida > Caryophyllales > Amaranthaceae > Beta > Beta vulgaris. The sequence goes on along the minus strand of NC_079210.1, from coordinate 23,043,836 downwards.
TTTTTTTTGTACAACTCTTGCATAACTTATATATTCTCCGTTGATATTTTTTTATTAAGGATTGCTTGAACACGATCAAGATAAGTTGAGATAGATTTTGACTCATCCATGCTTAATGACTCAAATTCGCAACACATTGTTTGCAAACGTATCTTCTTAACACGATCATCACCTTTGTAAGATCTTTGCAAAATATCCCATGTTGCATGTGATGTCTCTACCATTGATATCTTCATAAATACAAGCTCCTCAACTGCTTGAAATATATGATACAACGCCTTTTGATCTTGTATCTTGGTTTCTAATAACGCGGCCTTGGCATCTTGTTCCAATGCTTCAAAAGATGTTGCATCTATTCTATCTTTATATCCTTTTACCATAATACTCCACAATTCATGTAAAAGAAAAAAAATACTTTTAATGAATTGAACAATTATCACAATTTTTTCCATTCAACTTTGAAAGTTGAAACTGTGTAATATTATCTATAGCTGCTAACATTATTCATATAATAAACAAGTATGAGCCTAGTTGGCTCTGATACCAAATGTTGGTGAAGGAATTGCTAATTAAAAAGTATAAATAGGAGAAGTTAATTGAAAAATGCACATAATATATTTGTGTTTCTCTCCTAATATCAAACTAATGATTTTACAACACTATTTATAGTTTACACTGATAACTAATACCCTATCATTACTATGCTATTTTTTACGAGTTTCACATGCTTTTAAATGAATACTAGGAACTTAAAGTTCAATATTTGCTAAATATCATAGAGCTAATTCAAGTTCGAATTTCTTCAGATTAAGGTAACATCAACATCAAGTTGTCTAAGCACAAGAGCAGGAAACAAATCTCCAACCATTACTAATCAAGACTTCTGGTTTGCAAGATGGGGATATAAATATCAAAGTTTTTTTTTTTTGACAATGGGAAACATAACAACTAAATTAGCCCATGAAGTCAAACGACTGGGAACTCGTCATCTCATGAGATGATACTATAAACCTATAACACACTTTATCGAACACGACATTAGTACAACGTTTCTTAATAGAAGGAAAATATACACTAAAGGGGACAAAACTTCTTGGCTTGCGCTCCCAACTAACAATTTGGGGACAAGGTGAACCTCGAGCTTGGCAGCAACTAAACTTTGCTTTCCTCAACGATTGTGCTTCTGGTGGGTATACACTTAACGCAAGGCAATGACGTAGATATATTGCACATGGCGCTCTGTAACGCTTACACCCTGACTTCCTTTAATGCTTTCTTTCTTACTGATGATTCATGATCCTTCTACTTTGAATTGGAAATGGGATCACCTGCATAACATACCTTTTCGTGCTGCACTTCAGTGGATGAAACTTCCTCATGCCCGTCTACATGATCATGCTAGTAACATGTATGATTCATGGAGCACGATTCCTGGGTGCCTTCCTTTACTAAAGTCATTGGGTAAAAGACTTTGCTTGCCTCAAATCTCTTTTGAGGGGGGATGGGGTCCTTGATACTTTATAGGGTTTTTAGGATTTGAGCCACAAACTAATATTGACCTCAAATTAGATTGATAAAAGTGCAACACTTGCCGTTGTTGCAGCTTTTACATACTTTCCCGTGATATGTTAAGAAACGAGAAGATTTATTTGTATTAGAATACATGAGATGATCTGAAGGATGAGGAGATTTTGAAATTATCCTCTCCAATGGGTAGCCTGAATGTGGGGGAAGGGCATTCCGATTCTTCTGAGAAGCAAGAGTATCATTTGGAACTTGCTTTTCTAAAGGAGGAAGGACCGAACTAAGACCATTTAGACTACACTCAAAATAAATAGGGAACTCATTGACCTTTAAAGAACTAGCTCCCTCTATAATCTCTAAGACTATTTTCCCTTCAAATTTATACTTCAATTGATCATTGTCTTTTGACACTAGGGAAGACGGATGATCAGCCAAAGTCACGTATATTTTCGTACCACACATAACCATTGGACCTTGTTCCCTTGTCCCATCACGGTCACCCTGTAACCCCCCGACCTTTAATCGTCGTTGTTAAGTTAATTAATTGATTATTAACAGCGGAAACTAGATAGTCGGGGCGTAACTGCCGTACTTTCCATAAGGAAAATACAATGCAACATAAATTAATAAAGTTAAACATATTATAGAGTGAAATATAACAAGGATTCAACATTAGTCTTGAAACTTAGTTACTAATTAGAGTTTTGACATTAACTTAAATTAAAACCATGAGAGTCTACATAAATCTAGATGTTATAATAATCCTCACTGCTACGCCATTCTGTTAGCACCATCGGTACCTAAAACTTAAAACAAAACGTCGTGAGCCGAGGCTCAACATACTACTCTAACATCGTAAATTCATTTCACATCATTTTATTTATAAACGGGGAGGAGAGAATAAGTAAAACTAGTTCACAAACATATCATATCATGTTACATTATCTTCTTTATCATGTTCATCATCATACTTCATATTATTTGGTAACTTGGCTCGTACAACAGAATGGACATCTCCCTAGAACATAGTAACATCGTAAACGGGAGGCAGCCACCCGAGGACAAAAGCCCTCACTAAACGGAATGTGGCGTTAATGCCCAGATTATCGAATGCACGGTGCCACCCGAGGACAATACTGACGCAGTCAGAAAATATGGAGAAAAGCAAGCGCTAATGTCGATCAAGAACAACCAGATTTACATGTGATAAATCTGTAAAGACTCCGGAATCCACCAGAAAAGAGTAGGAACTCTGTGATATTATTAAAAGTCAAAAACAGCCTCCAAACAATGACCTAATAATGTTTAAATACTTAACACAAAACCCTAATACGAAATTAAAGAAATAATAAAATTCAAAAATAATTAAAATGCTGATTTCGGGCCTTAAACAAACTCGGATAGCTTTAAAATCCTATAGGTGATAGCATAGCGATGAGTTTGACTCGTTGGCCCGTTCCGCTTCCAGAAAGGTATCATAATAAGCAATTCCATAAGCGCGATTAGTAGAAATCATTTCAGGCTCTTTTGTCGAACTTTGTTATCGAACTTATCTTCTAACCTTCCTACGTCAGTCTCCTCCACCTCTAAAGAACTCGACCCCGAGCTCGTATTATCATAAAGAACCTCATCTGCATGGTACTCATAAATGTCAGCAACATTGAACGTGTTGGAAATGTTCATATCATCCGGAAGAGCTACCACGTATGCATTGTCATTAATCTTGCGCGTCACCCTGAATGACCCATACTTGCGTGGCTTCAATTTATTATAGGTAACAATAGGGAAACTCTCCTTTACGCAAAAAGACCATCACCTCATCACCCACACTGAAAACCTTTACTCGCCTGTGTTTATCAGCAGCTGCTTTATTCTTCTGCCCAGCAGCATACAACTTAGCCTTCACAGTCTCCTTAACAGCGACAATCTCTTCTGCCATATTCCTAGCTGCCACACTAACTCTCGGACTCTTAGGAAGCTTAATCAGATCAACCACATGACTAGGAACAGAAGTGTAGACCACAGAAAATGGTGATCTCTCTATAGCCGAATGCACAACACTGTTGTAAGCAAACTCCACCTGAGGTAAAGCAAAATCCCACTGTTTTGGTTTATCTCCACAGACACTGCGAATCATATTCCCCAACGTCCTGTTAGTGACTTCAGTCTGACCATCTGTTTGTGGAGGAGCTGTTGAACTTCTGTTCAGCGTCATCCTAAACATTCTCCACAAAGTTATCCAAAAATGGCTAAGAAATTTGGTGTCCCTATCCGAAGTGATAGAGGTAGGAACACCATGAAGTTTGACCACCTCTCAAAAGAAAAGCTTAATTAGCCACATTCAAAGTATCATCTGTCTTTTTACATGCATCGTATCATAATCATCATAAAACATTTCATTTCCCGCAATCCATATATAAAACATAATATTAATTATGATCATTAAACATACGTCGAAGGGGAATGCGGGTGTTAGCATTAGACGTTACCTGAATTCCTGCTTAACAACCTTGATAGCATGGGGGAGGCTTGTAATATCCTTTATCTTCTTTAATCTAATCAAGAATACTTTTATTAATGAACGTTTCGTTATTTAGCTTCTAAGCCTAAATATTAGTTAGCGCTTGTTAAGGTCATAGCGTTCGTTATAACATCATAAAGGTCTCATTAAAGGTCGTTATTATCTTAGTCGTTAATAACTTCTTAAGGTGACTTTTTAATCTACTAATTAGGTGAAATAACTCCTTTAGTTACACTTTTAGAATTATTGAAACATTAAAGTTATATTAATACATAACCTATAACCATTTTTGAAAGTATATTACTATTCTAGTTCATAGTTAATAATTAATTAGTCGTTCATTAATAAATTAATTAAGTTTAAAGCTATAATAATAGAGCCATTAATATCATTTTAATATTATTTAATCACTTAAAACTAATAAATCAAGTAATTAGTTAGTATAAATAAACCTAAGGATTAGTGAAGTGATAATAGCTTAAATTCAAATTACAAATAACAAGTTTAATGGGTTAGCATTAAACAACTCAACTAGTTTAGAACCCATAAATTATAGCCCAAATATAGCTTTTAGGAACTAAGCTAAGTGGTTTAATAAAACTAACTAAATCAGTCCATGAATACAAGTCTAAAACATCTTTTAGCCCAACAACATAATAAATCAGCTTTATGAACACTTAAGTTATAGTCCAAAGGTATTCTCCGAGGCCCAAACTAACTGGTAAAGGTTATAAACTTGGGCCAGAATTAGTAAATAAGAAATCAGAATTTTAAAAAGAAAGAACATAAGAGGTCATTAATTACCTCTGCTACTAGAGCAGGGGCGACAAACGTGAGGCAAGGGAACGGGCTCCGACGAACGACGGTCGACAGCGAATGTGAGCAGCGGCGTGACGGTGCGACGTGATGTTGCTAGGCGTTGGTCGTCGGTGGCGTGGTTGCAGTGACGCGCGAAGAAGAGGAGCACGAGAAAGAAGAGTGTGCGAGGAGGAGGGAGAATGCGCGAGTGCGGGCAGGTGCAACGAGTGGCCGGCGAGCGACGGCGAGTTATGAGGAAAGCTGCGACGGAGCGCGGCGATTGGCCGGTGAGCGTGAGGTGGCCTACGGGGGTGTGTTGTGGGGGGGGGGGGGGTTGAAACAGAAAAGAGAGAGAGAATATGGGGTGTTCTTTTTGGGTTCCTTTAGTCACATTCTTCGGCGAATTATTGACTGAAAAATTCTGATTAGTAAGAGAAGAGAGGATGAAGATTGTTGTTGATGGTGTTCTTGGTGATGAATCTCCATGGCTATTTATAGTGAATTTGGGAACCTAAAATCAATGGATGGGGGAGATACAACAACAACTAAGCCTTATTCCCAAGGTGATTGGGGTCGGCTAACATGAATCGTCAACTGGAATAGTGACCAGAGGAGATGGCATCGTCAAGAGTGATAAAAGTTTTTTTATTTTGAAAACAAGGTTTACACCAAGAAGTGTTTAGAAAAGGTTTTCAGCAAAAGGTTTTAATACCAACACAATTGAGAAAAACAAATAAATGCAGTAATCAGACCCCTTCCTCCACATAGATACTACCCCTCCACCCACTTCTATCCAACGTCATGCTCTCCTCAATCCCAAGTAACCTCATATCACTTTCAATTACCCTCAGCCAAGTCATCTTAGGTCTTCCCCTACCCTTTACAATTTGATTACTCCTCCACTCTTCAATTGTTCTCACCGGTGCATCTCCTGATCTCCTTTTCACATGACCAAACTATCTTAACTGATTCTCCCTCATCTTTTCTTCAATGGATGCAACTCCAACTTTTTCCCGGATCACTTCATTTCTTAATCGGTCCTTCCTTGTGTGGCCGCACATCCACCGCAACATACACATCTCCGCCACGTTCATCTTATGAACGTGGCATTGTTTCATATAACAAAGCAGGCCTAATTGCAGTGCGGTAGAACTTTCCCTTCAATCTTTGGGGAATGCCAGAATCATAAAGGAATCCGGTGGCACTTTTCCACTTTAACCAACCCGCGTTAATTCTATGCGCCACGTCTCCATCCAGTTCTCCATCCTTTTGGAGAATGGATCCTAGGTAACGAAAGACGTTCAATCCTTGAACCACTTTCACTACAAAAAAAAATCACATATAGAGGCAAGGTAGATTTGCCTCTGAAACCAAAGATGTAGCCTCTAATTGCCTTTTGAAGCAAATTAGTGGTTGCCTCTAATAATTCCGTCGCTAATTAATGGTTGCCTCTAAAAGTCCATTTTGTGGCAATATAACTGGTTGCCTCTAAAAGATTCGACATTTAGAGGCAACCATATATTCTTACCTCAAAATATAATTAGAGGCAACCATATATATTCTTGCCTCAACATAGAATTAGAGACAACAATATATATTCTTGCATCAAAATATAATTAGAGGCAATATAAAACATTGCTTCTAAAAACTACATATATTTAGGGGCAATCATATAATTTTGTCTCGCAATATAATTAGAGGCAATATAACGAATTGCTTTTAAAAATCACATATATTTAGGGGCAATCATATGATTTTGCCTCGAGATATAATTAGAGGTAATAATAATATATTTCTGAAAATTAATATATTGAAGGACAACCACATAATATTAATTCAAAATATAATTAAAGGTGATATCTTATTTTTCAAATAGTGATATTTGGAAGCAATTTGAGACCTATCATGAATGGTGTTTGGATGCACTGAAAACAATTTAGCGTATTATTTTGTACATTTTCGAGCACGATCACCTATAGAAGTAACCTTCATAAAACTGCAAAATTAAACCAATAAATTTCATGGAAATCGAAGTTCTATTGTTTCCAAAGAAATATTACTAAATAAAAGCAAATATAATGTAGTAACATCTCAAAAATTGTAGTACAATATCAACCAGATAAAACATCCTATGTCGTGCAACAACCTGCAAGCCCAAAACCTAGGAAAACTACCTAAGTAAAAATTAGTCTTCATCATCAAAAGAACAAAATAGAACAATAGTAGAGTAGATAGTACTCTTTGTTTATTTGCATTTCACCACTCTTTATCCACATCCTCCTCTTCCTCCTCCTCCTCCTCCTCCTCATCATCATCATCATGATAATAATTTCTTCATCTGTCATATTTACTTCTCCAGCTTCACGTTGCACTAAAAACTCTTTCATCTTTAAATGTGGGGAAAAAAAAACTTAAGCATTACATGAAAGATAAGACACACATAATCACTATATAATTGTCAATAAAGGTCATATTGGTCTACCAATTTCCTCCTTTGTGCTGTCGGGGGGAGGGGGGGTAACATAGCCTCAGATAGGCCAATTAAAGGTTTTAAATTCAGTGATGAACACCTCATGAATGGAAACTCAGTCAATGAACCTCATTCAGATATGAAACAAAACATTTTTAGGGTGTTGGCAATCTGCCACACAACCAACCCATTATGTCCATGAGGAAACAATTCTAATTGCTTATGAAGCTGAATCACCTGATGAAGTAGCCTTTGTCATAGCTGCTAGAGAACTTGGTTTTGAGTTTTATAGATCATTTTCAATTGAGTTTATCTTATAATCTTAGACTATCCTAATGTATATATGGGACTTCATGCATATTTAGTAAATTAATTTGATTGACATGTTTTGTTAATTCTTTGACTAATCTACATGTGTATTTGAGATTAACATTCATCATAATTATAACTTCTTCACCTTAGCAATTTTTATACCAATCTATCAATTTCCGCTAATTTTGAGATAGAGTATATGGCCAAATTTCAAATACAATTGGAATTAGCATATATACTAAAGACACGAGAACAGACGAAAATCCATAAAGAATGCAACTTAATCAGAATCACAAACACAAACCATGTTTATCAAGTCAATCCATTCAAAAGTCAAAACTAACGTTCAGGGAAGATACATCGAGGAATTTCAAACCCAAACACATGGTAGCAAGAAGACCAATCCCAAGATCAGTAATCTCCAAGAGCGTATGAGATTCTCGAGGCCCGCATGTGTGAGCCTGACGCACGACTAAGCGAAAGGGCCCTCAAACAACGATGGCGTAGAAATGTGGAGATGGCGAAGGCGAAAGAGTCACGGCTAAGCGAAAGGGTCCTCACACAATCAAGTTGTTCGGCGCTTGTGATTGGTCTGTGACGCTGCTTTTCGTCACTATTGGCGTAGATCTCATCCATCATCTTACCTGAATTTGTTTCTTCGTGGTTCTCCATTGATTATGAATTAGGTTGGATTTTAGGGTTTTTGATTTTGGGGGTTTTTGAGTTTCAGTGTTCTTCTTCTCTCTGGTTTGCTGAAAGTGTGGAGTGCGAAATTAGGGCAACGAAAATTGATTAGATGATTAAAAGAATGTAAAACAAGATAAATAACTCACCAAGATATTGATGGTATCAGTAGCGTGGAGCAGGCGGCAGCAGTGAACCAGTGCAGGCGGTGGCAGTGGAACAATCAGCGGAGCCCTAATTGGTAGAAGTTTGGTGCGACAATTGATGGCAGCAGTAGCCTCGGCATTAGGCGCGGCAGGGGGAAGACTCGTCGGCTTTAGATGCGGCAGGGCCGATAACGAGCGGTGGAATAAGAGGTGTGGTGTTTGATGCAGTGGAGGAATTCAACTCGGCGATATACATGAACTCTCAGTCTCACAACTGTTAATCTCGTGGAATCGTGGGGTTTAATTTGAATGCCTTCCTTTTGAAATTTTGGAGGGCTAAAAAATATATATTTTGTTTTTTCTTTTTGGGTTAGCGCTTGTTTGCTTGTGATATGTATGTTAATAAGCTTTTTTTTTCTTTTTTTTTAAGAAAAAACAAAGTTGTCATTCCGTTCGGTATTATTGTGGTTTTATATTTTTTTGGTTTTTTTGATTTTCAAAGCCATATGATATATGTCTTATAATGAATAAAAACTTAGTCAAATTTATTATAAACATGATGATTTTGAAAACTGACAAGTAAAAAGTGAAAATCACTTTTTCTTGTTTCATGTTTTGCAAAAAAAATTGAAAACTGAAAAGAAAAAACGATAACGAACGACCCCCTAAAAGAGGTGTTTTCTATAGTATCCCTCATAATACTATGATATATAAGGAAGGTGTTCTCTATAGTTGTAAAGAATGTGTATCCAAGTTAATAGTTCTCTATCTTGCTTTTCTTATTCCACTTTTTTGTTAATAGACTTGAAACAAAAATAGATACCATAACTTCTATTATCACTAAGAGGTTAGTTTAAAATAGTGCTGATTATATTGGAAATTCGGATGAGGAAGATTATATTGGAAATTCGCTAAGCTTCCTATGAGGGATTTAAGAAAGACAATGCATCGAAAAAATAGAAAAGGATGGAGAAACAAAAGGTGTTCGTATCTAGGGAGAAATTTGAAGAATATAGAAAGTGCTTCAAGTGTCAATGGTTTAGGAAATAAGTCTTATTTTGTGCTATGTGATAGTTGGTCTATGATTTAGGACAAAACAGGATCTGTTGTATTCTTTGAACATTGCACAATAGATTTGTAGATCTTCTTATCAATGTCTCTCCATGATATTTTTTCCTATATTTCTGAACTTGTTTGGACAAGTCTTTGATCAGTATGTAGATTGAAAGTTAAGTTAGTTTGACTTTGCAGCAAACATGGAACATGTTTTGCATACACTATATATATACTAATTTATACGGTCAACATCACCTAACTGCATCAGTTAACAATGTTAAAGCAATATTTGTGTTGTTTGAATTAGAATATAGATGTTATTATTGAAAAATATTAATATTGTGTTTGAATTTCATAAGTTATTCTAATTTAGTTTTCTTTATTCTTTGTTTTTTATTAAAGGGTTTGGTTAGTTTCAGAGATTTGAATTCCAATTAATTAGTATTACTTGAATTTTTGGTAACATTGAAGATTGAAAAGCCTTATAAAATCAGTTTTATGATTTATGGAAAAGGGTTTAATTAGAATATAGATTCTATTGCTGAGAAATATTAGTATTGTTTGAAGGAATTGGAGTTAGCTTATAACTTATAAGGAATTGGAGTTAACTCTAAAATTAAATCTAATTTAATTTTATTAATTATTAAATGTAAATAATTTAATAAATTAATATATTTAAATGATTTTGTAGATAAAAAAAATAATTAAATTTTAGTAATATCTGGTTGAGTATTGTCGGGTTTGAGTTTGAATGCAGGTCTGTTTGGTCAGGTCAATATATAATCTTGCCAGGTGCCGGTCAGGTCTGGGTAATATCCCAGTCAGGTTTCGGTCAGGTTTGAGCACTGACCCTCAAAGGTCGAACCAGGTTCAAGTCAGGTCAGAATCAGGTTGACCCAGCGGTCAGATCTGTTTCTAACAACACTACGGTCAGGTCTGGGTAATCGCAGGTCAGGTTTCGATCAGGTCTAGAGACTGACCCTCACATGTCGAACCAGGTTCAAATCAGGTCAATATCAGGTTGACCCAGCAGTCAGATCTGTTTTTGACACCACTAATGACAATTCAAGTGACACTAAAAAATATCTTTAGATGCAACAATAATCTATGTGATGCTGAAAAAAATGGCTATCGAGACAACTAAATTAATTTGACGTTAAATACATGGCTTTAGAGACAACTAACTACAGTTAATGCTGAAAAAATGGCTTTAGAGACAACTAAATTCATGTGATGCTAAATACATGGCTTTAGAGACAACTAACTACAGTTGATGCTGAAAAAATGGCTTTAGAGACAACTAAATTCATGTGACGCTAAATACATGGCTTTAGAGACAACTAACTACAGTTGATGCTGAAAAAAATGGCTTTAGAGACAACTAAAGTCATGTGACGCTAAATACATGGCTTTAGAGACAACTAACTACAGTTGATGCTAAAAAAATTGGCTTTAGAGACAATTAAATTCATGTGATGCTAAAAATATGGATTTAGAGACAACCAATATTCATGTGATGCTAAAAACATGGTTTTAGAGGCAACCAACATTTGTCTGATGCTAAAATGTATCTTTAGAGGCACCAGAATATATTTGACACTAAAAACCATATAATTAGAGGCAACCATGTTTATGTGATGGTAGAAGGGGCTTTTAGAGGCAAGTCGGCCAAATGATGTGCCTCTATAGCCAATTTTTTTTGTAGTGTTTGCTATCCAAAGTGATCGCCCCCGCCTCGCTGCTTGTAACCCCACTGAACTTGCACTCCACTGAACCACTTTGCTATCCAAAGTGGACGGGGGAGATAATTGAAGTAAATATTCTGAATCTTTAGCTTGAAGAAGCTATGGTGAGGGATTGGTGACAGATTTTTGGCAGAGGAAGAAGGGTTAAGGGTGATGGCATGTGTGCCAAATGGCCATGGAAGGGTGAGGAAGAAGGCAACATTAATGGAGTATTGACGATGGCTTTTTTTTCTCTTTTTCCCTTTTTGTTTTGCAAACCAAAAATCAGAATTTATTCCCACACTATCACTCTTAACGTGGCTTAGTAAAATTTTGGTGAAACTTGGATATTTTGTGTCTTAGTGAATTAACAACAAAACTAACCCTCTTGTTTAACTCATGAAATCATAAAATGAAAATTATCGTCACATAGATATTAACATTTTAAGTTGGTAAATTTTATATTGTAATTCTAAATTCATTTTATTATTCGTTTCTTAATTAGTGGAACGATAAAATAAAGTATGTTTTAACTACATTATTATAATTAATTATTAACTTAAACATGTTTAAGATTTTAGGATATTACGTCCTTACCCCTTAGAAAAAGTTTCGTCCTCGAAACTTACATAGCATTTTTAAAAGGATAACATCATGCATTCTTAAACTTGAATATTCATACATAAGATTTCAAAATCACATAATTAAGCACATAAAAGTCATCTATTCAAACAAGGGAGGGTATTTTGTTCTCATCTGATCCTCTACATCCCAAGTGGCTGATGACGTGTGATTAGCCCACAAAATCTTAACCATAGAAAGCACTTTGCTTCTAAGTTGCTTTTCTCTACAATCAAGAATTTCAATCGGTCTCTCTTTGTAAGTCAGATCCTTCTTTAGTTACAAAGGTTCGTGTCTAATCACATGGTTAGGGTCTGGTACATACTTCCGCAACATCGACACGTGGAAAACATTATGAACTTTATCCAAGTCAGTCGGTAACGCCAATCGATAAGCTCCTTTGTTTACTCGTTCCAGAATCTCATATGGACCAATGTACCTCGGACTTATCTTACCAGTTTGACCAAATCTCATAATACCCTTAGCAGGAAAATTTTTCAAGAAAACATGATCACCTACTTCGAACTCCAATGGTCTTCTTCGACGGTCCGCATAACTCTTTTGTCTATTCTGTGCAGCTTTCATTCTAGCTTGAATTAATCGTACTTTTTCCGTTGTTTCTTGTATCAAGTTAGGTCCAATCATTCGAGCTTCATCAATGTCACTCAAACACAGGGGTGTTCTACATCTTCTTCCATAAGGTGCTTCATATGGTGCCATTTGGATGCTAGTCTGATAGCTGTTGTTGTAAGAAAATTCCACCAATGGCAAGTATTTCTCCCAACTTCCTTGAAAATCCAGAATACATGCTCTCAACATATCTTTAAGAGTCTGAATGGTCCTTTCTGTTTGGCCATCTGTTGCGGGATGAAAAGTTGCACTAAAATACAGTTGCGTACCAAGTGCCTTTTGCAATTCCTTCCAAAACTTTGCTTGGAATCTCGAATCACAATCTGACACAATAAAACTTGGCACTCCATGTAATCTGACAATTGTGCTCATATATAACTTAGCTAGCTTATCCAAACTCCAATTATTTCTAATGGCTAAGAAATGTGCGGATTTTGTCAATCTATCCACAACGACCCAATTAGAATTCGTTCCAAGAAATGACGGTGGCAATCCCATAACAAAATCCATCGAAATTGAATCCCATTTTCATGCAGGTACATCTAATGGTTGCAACAATCCTGCAGGTCTCTAATGTTCGATCTTTATCCTTTGACAAGTCAAACATCTAGATACAAATTCTGCACCTTCTTGCTTCATATGCTCCACCAGAAAGTTTGCTCTAAATCCTTGTACAGCTTGTTTCCTCCAGGGTGAACAGAAAAAGGATTGTTGTGAGCTTCTTCTAGAATTCTCTTTTTCAATGCTTCCTTATGAGGAACACAAATTCTACCTTGAAATCTCAACGCGCCATCATCGTGGATCACAAATCCCGGTGATTTTTCCCTTTTTCGCATCACTCTCTATCTTTTGCAACTCCAAGTCTTCATCTTGCGCCTCTTTTATTTCTTCTAACAAAGTCAGCCTCAACTCCAAGGCATACAACTGTGCTTGTATTTTAGGCTGCATAATCTCCACTTTCATCTTCATCAAATCATCATTGATTTCTTTACACATTTTAAAAGAAGATAGAAAAGAGAATTGTCGTCGGGTAGAGTAGTGCGCCAGGCGCAAAACTCTATCTGACAGATAATGCCACGTATCAGGTTCAGATTGGTGCACCTAACACAATTGGACAAAGGTGCGCCTGGTGCACCAGACTGGTCTTTGACACGTTTTGCCAGCTTTGTTAGAAAACATGTTTTAATGATTTTTTTGTATCTTTTAACTCCGAAAATCCTATCTTAATTATGGAAATATATGTGAAAATATTAAAATAAAATAATTAATTATCATGAATAATTAATTATTAGATTTTTTCAAAGGATTAGGCTCAAAATGCAATTAATCATCAGGAATAATTAAGTGGGCTTCAAAATAGGACTTTAACACTTTTGAAATAGTTTTGGAATGACTTTTCGGACTGCTCTGCCCTTGGGCCGGACCAATTAAGACCACAATATCTTCCACCATCAGATTCTTAAATGGGGAGACACGACTATGTGTCTATAGAAGCCCTCACTTTGACTGAGGTTTAGGAAACCAAAAGTTAAAGTAACGGTGTCGACGCGGAGAACGATTCTAAACACTTTGCAGTTTACAACTAATCTATATACATCAATCTCTACAAAACAAGTTAGTATGCAAGATAATACCTGCAATCAATCTGATGAACTATAGAAGAAGATGTTAACAGATAGGTGCAAACAACTCAAACAAAGCACATAATGATGTAATAATGAAAAATTAAACTCTCTAATATGGCGCGATAACGAACCAGAATGGTTGTAAAACTTCCCAGATTATTTGTATTATTGTATAAGGAAGTTTATTTCGGTTTATTACTTTTCAAGCAATTATTCTTGTAATACTTTTCGAGTGTAGGTTGAGAGAACAAAATTCTTGTATTCAAGAGTGAGAAAGAGAAAGAGAAAGAGAGAAAGAGAAGACTTCTAGTGAAGTCAAGTAAGCATAGTCATGTGTTCAGGGGGAACAAGGTGACTGGATCCTGGTTCCTAGAGGCACTAAGTGAGGATTAATTTATAATAAGTTGTAAGAACTATTATAAATAAAAGAGCAAGGTTTCTTCCTAAAGAATTGAGCAAGAGAACCTTGTTAAAAGGATCTTCGTGTGTTCTTCGTGTGTTCCGCAAAAAGTTTGAAAATCTCCCCAACTACAATTCTCCCCCCTCCCCCCCTCCCCCCCTCTTGTAGTTTATCTAGTGTTTATACTAGACTAACAAAACTAGTTATAAAAAAATGTTTTTGGAAATGAGTTAATAAAGAAAGTTAGAAAATGGATATGGACTCAAAACATTTTATTTTAGACTTTCGTTCTTTATTCTTTCTTCGATTCGGACCAATTTAAGTCGTGTATTAGTCATCATAGAGTACTGAATGGGGAGACACGATTATGTATCTACACCTCCACTTCCATATCTCAGAGATCAAGACCCTCTTGTGTAGTGTTTAAATTTTAATTCATCATTGGGAGATTTTCGGAAAATCAGATGATTAATCTTGCGTTTAGGTTTTTTTTTTATCGGATCAACTGATCACTTTCTTCAATGGATAGTGGTTTTTTATATGTGGTGGCAAGGGGCTTGCCATGGTGAAGGATTTTTTTCAGAGAGAATTTCAAGTTCTTGTGATTTATTTGAGACCTTTCTCTTCTCCTTTAGTAGCGATTATTTTCAAGGTGCATGTATATGTAGATCTTTAAAGCAAAAAATAAGCAGCAACTTTTAAGTTTTAGCATTATGAATTTCATTAAGCATCATCCATTCAAAGAGGAAAAACGAAACCATGAGGCTTTTGAATAAAGCACAGTATAAATATTAGAAAGTAGAGAATCTCATGGAGTCATTAACATATTAGATTGAAAAAGAGAGTTTTAAAAGCAAGGGTAAATTTGAAACAAACCAAACACTTCAAGATGCTAAAGCAATAACTTCGGGAGGATATTATATCTTCCATCAGCTATTTTGCAACCAAACTTTAAGAAGGGTGACTTAGAATCCTTGGCAACCTACAAAAATCAAGTTCAAAAGATAAGCACTCTGGCATGTGGTAACAAATATGCAATTAAGGACTAATATCGGAAATCTCACAGTTTTGCTTTGTGCGGTCATATTCGACTCATCAATTGCAAGAGAATGGCCACTCAAGGCCTGATACTTGCACTTCATCAGCAGGAACCTTTCCATAAACTTTTTGGCTCGATTTTTAGCATTTAGCACCATGTCATCACTATTTGTCCGTTTTGTGAAACAGAGCACAATGTAACTTCAATATCCAACATTAGGCAGCTCAACAGGAATCAACACATCTCATCGTGCAACATACTTAAGACCCTAGCCAAATGAGATCATGGCAGCTCAAACACACCCAAGAAAAAATGAACATAACAATTAAGATTTCAAACACACACTACTATTATTTCAAGAAATTAAAGGAAAACAAGCCATGCAATATATATATATACGACACAGAGAGCTGCTTAGATTAATATCTGATGAAATTAGTGGATCAATGATCCATGTTCTGGCCTCTGATATCATGTGCCTTTGTAAAGGCCTACTACTTGCTGATCTAATAGTTGTACTAGCTACAGTCCAGGTGCCCTTCTACCTAGGTAGCTTCCTATTTATTTCCTAGTCTTGTCTTGTAGTAGCTAGCAAATAGTATAAGAACAAGGAATGTATTTAGGAGAATCAACTTTGAAGAAATTCAAAACATTCCTGTCATTTTCAGTGCCCTCATCATTCTATTTCATGCATTCATATTTATTTTCTTATCATGGTATCAAAGAAGGTTACAAGATGACTGCCTGATCATAGAGAAGACTCGTTAGAAAATTCCTCTAGTTCATTTTTTTCCTCCATATTCATCTTGTACCTATAAATCTTCTTTCTCCAAGACATAATGTCTAAAGAAAAGATTAGCCTGTCTGATATACAACATCCTCTCAATCTCCACCCCTCTAATGGTCCTAATTCTCTCTCAGCTGAAAAGCTTCAAGGAGCAAACAACTATAGAGCCTGGAGAAGGTCTATGGAAATATCCCTAGCAGCTAAGAGGAAGCTGGGTTTTGTCACAGGAATCATAAAGAGGGAGAGTGAAGATGCTTAGAAAGCTTACTAGTGGGACACATGTAACAACATGGTCATAGCTTGGCTACAATATTACAAATGGCTCAAGAAAGTACAAGATTAAGAGGGAAATCTATGAAACGAAGCAGAATGATGCCAAGATTGATGAGTATTATGCTACTATGAGAGGCATTAGGGAAGAACAGGATGCTCTCAACATACTTTCACCCATCACTGAAGTTAATACCGAGGTAAATAACTTCATACAAATTCTCAACAAATACAAGGAGGGGCAAAGACTCTTCCAATTTTTTGAATGGTCTCCATGAGAAATATAGTCCTCAGAGAAGTCAACTACTCCTTCAGAGTCCTCTTCCTACTATAGAAGAGGTTTGTGCATCATTGCAGCAAGTAGAGATGCCGAGAGATGTCTTAAGTCTATCTAACCTAAGCTTGGAATCCTCACCAATGTATAGTGTGGGTCAACAGAAGAATTATAGTGTGTGTGGAAAGAAGAATCACATAGATGACAAGTGTTAGTATGTTAAAGGACATCCAAAATTGCATCCACAATGCAAGAAAGAGGTGAAAATCAAGGCAAAGAAAAAAGGGGGTGGACTCAGGATAACAAATGGAGTAAAGGAAGGAACTAGGGGCAATAAATGGCTGGAAATGCTCAAGTTGAAGGAAGTGAAAGTGCTCAAAATCTCACAAAACATCAGATTGAGCAACTCTTAAAACTTCTAACATCTGCATCAAAACCTGGATCAAAAACAGAAGAAGAACTTGACAGTAGCTTTGCAGGTATGCTTACATGTTATATAGCTTCTGTTAAAATGAAACATTGGGTGATTGATATAGGAGCATCTAGTCATATGGTGTCTGACATAACTTTGCTTGATAAAGCTGTCAAAAGTCCTAAAGACGTAGGATTAATCTTCCTAATGAAGAAATTGTGAACATATCTCACATACGAGAGGCGAGACTAAAAAATAACATGGTGCTCAAAGAAGTGTTGTGTGTTCCTGAATTCAAACACAACTTCTTACCTATAAACAAGTTGATATTGCAAAATAATTGCAAAGTGACTTTCTATAATGATATTTGTGTGATTCAGGATTGTGTTACTCAGAAGATTAAGGGAGTTGGAAGAGTCCATGATGGTGTGTACTTACTGGTAGATGAGCCGGGAGAGAAAATAGTAGAAAAAGCAAGGAGAAGATCTCACTCTTTAGTAGAGGCAGAGAGAAGAGATAGAAATAAAGCTGTAGAGAAAAGAAAATTGGTTAGCAAACCTGAAACCTGTGTAAAGTATGCTAATTATGTAAAAAGTAGAAAAGAAGAATATGCCTTGTGGCACAATAGATTTGGGCATGCTCCTTTGAAAAAATTAAAGTTGATTGGTTGTATTAAGGATGATGTTAATGAATCTACTTGTGTTTGCTTAACCTGTCCTATGGCAAAATTCACCAAACTGCCATATAACTTAAGTGAATCCATGGCATCTGAACCTTTTAGCCTTGTTCATATGGACATTTGGGGGCCTTATAGGGTAAATACAAGGATCAAACATAGGTATTTTTTAACATTGATTGATGACGTTTCTAGAGCCACTTGGGTGTACTTGTTAAAACTCAAATCTGAAAGCCTGGAAGTAGTAAAAATGTTTTGAAAATTTGCCAAAAATCACTTTGGAAAATCTATAAAAGTAATAAGATCTGACAACGCCCTTGAATTTGATGATGGACCTTGTAGAGAGTATTTTGCCAAAGAAGGGATCATTCATCAGACATCCTATGTGGACAGACCACAACAGAATGGTAGAGATGAAAGAAAACATAGAAATGTCTTAGAAATGGCTAGGGCTCTAAGAATGCAAGCAGGTCTACCCATGAGTTATTGGGGTGATTGTGTGTTGACAGCTGTTCATATTATAAATAGGCTGCCTAGTGCTGTCATAAAAAATGCAACACCATATGAAAAACTTGTGGGAAAGAAACCTAACTATAACCACTTGAGAAGTTTTGGATGTTTGGCATTTGCTAGTAATCCAACAAGAAGTGTGGATAAGTTTGCTTCATAGGGAGTCCCATGTGTGTTCTTGGGTTATCTAAGTGAGAAAATGGGTTACAAACTCTTGAATTTGACAACTCAACAAGTTTTTGTCTCTAGGGATGTAAGATTTGTAAAACATGTATTTCCATACAACAAAAATGCAGGAGAAATGTACCTTGAACCTTTACCCACAACCATGCCTAATACCACATCAACTGGCCAAACCTATATTGATACTGCCCTGGACAGCTGTGACCTTGATCATGATGTTGAACCTGTAAGCACCACAAACCAAACAGCCACAATCCAACCTCACACAAATCAGCCTCACAGCCCTTCACAACAACAAACACATGTCGCTGACCCTACTGAAACTCAAACTCACATCCAATCTCCATTTCACACTAAGCCTGTCCCTGCACCTGAACCCATAAGGACCAGCAGACTATCTAAACCTCCAACATGGCTCTCAAACTATGTCACCAACACAAGAGCAGGTGGTGTGGGGGAGCCTGAAGCAGCCCCTGTAGTCAATAAGGGAGATTCAGAAGCATCATATGCTTTTACTGCTTTTGTTAATCAAGTGATGAAAGTAGAAGATCGTACAACTTTCAAATCTGATGTTCAAAGTGAAAAATGGGTGAAGGCTATGAATGAGGAGCTGACAACTTTAGAAAAGAACAACACATGGAAGATCACAACTCTTCCTGCAGATAAGAGAGCTATTGGTTGCAAGTGGTTATTTAAAACAAAGTTCATCCTGATGGCACTATAGAAAGAGAGAAAGCTAGACTGGTGGTGTTGGGTAACAGACAAAGGAAATGGATTGATTATGAACAAACTTTTGCACCTGTTGCCAAACTCATCATAGTGAGATCCTTGCTTGTTGTTGCTGCTCTTAATGAATGGCATGTATGTCAAATGGACGTGAAAAATGCATTCCTCCATGGGCAAATTTAAAAAGATGTGTACATAGAAATGCCACATGGGTACCCTGGACCTCACAGTGAGATGGTAATAGGTCAGGGAGAAAAAGAATACAAGGAGGCACACCCTGAGTTGGTTGCAAACTAGAAAAATCTCTATATGAGCTCAAGCAGGCCCCACGCCAGTGGTTTGCTAAACTTTCTATAGCCTTGAAAGAGTGTGGATTCAATCAGTCAAAGGCAGACTATTCATTGTTCACTAACGAAGATGGATCTTCATTTGTGACTATTTTAGCATATGTAGATGACTTATTACTTGTTGAAAATGATGTTGCAGCAATTGAATCAGTTAAAAGCTTTTTAGCTACTCAGTTTCATATGAAAGATTTGGGGGATATCAGGTACTTCTTAGGAATTGAAGTTGACAGAACAAAGCAAGGCATCTTCCTATCCCAGAAGAAGTATGTGTTAGATTTGCTCAAGGAGTTTACCACGATGCATGTGAAACCCTTAAAACTCCCTATGAACTCACATATCAAACTTCTCCCAGATTCAGGAGCACAACTCAAAGACCCTACTCCCTATCAGCACCTAGTAGGCAAGCTTATTTACTTGACCATTACTAGGCCTGACATTGCTTTCACCATTCACACCTTGAGCCAATTTATGCAAAAACCTACCACCACTCATATGCAAGCTGCAAAGAGGGTGTTAAGGTACCTTAGATCATCTCCGGGTCAAGGTGTGCTTCCCCGGATCAGTAGTTCTTACTGCCTACTCAGACAGTGATTGGGTTGGTTGCTCGATCACTAGAAAATCTACAACTGGATTCGGTGTGTTACTTGGTCACTCACCAATCTCATGGAAAACCAAGAAGCAAAAGGTGGTTGCTCGGTCAAGTGCTGAAGCTGGGTACTGGGCTATGGCCCTTACAACTTGTGAAGTGGTGTGGCTATCTCAATTATTGAAGGAACTTGGGATTAAATCTACCGCTCCTGTCACCCTCAAATGTGATACTCAATCTGCGCTCTCCCTAGCGGTGAACCCAGTTCACCACAAACACACTAAACATGTTGAACTTAATTGCCACTTCATCAGAGACAATGTGACTCAAAATGTCATTAAACCTGATTCTGTTCCTACTAATCTACAATTGGCATACATTCTCACCAAAAGTTTGTGTGTGGCTCAACACCAGCAACTCTTAGTCAAGATGGGAGCTCATCCTTCTGCTTCACTACCATCTTGAGGGGGAGTGATGAAATTAGTGGATCAATGATCCATGTTCAGGCCTCTCAATTCAATATGGGCAAAAAAAACATATTAAGGAGAGAGAGACATAATTTGTCAATAGCGTACTTCTCATTTCAATATCATATTAGATTTAAATCTTAAAAATCACACACTTCTTGTTAAAAAACGCAAATTCATATTGCAACATCTAATAAAACAGATCCGAGCAAAAATTCATAAACAACAATTTAGAAAAAAAGAAAACTCAAATAAGATCATTTAACGAGAAGAAAAATCAAAGAGCACAATAGAGAGGGAGCAATAATTGTGAAGATATACTTCCATATGAGGCCATGTAATAGGATAGAAATAGTAAGAACATTAGCAAATAAAAATTTAATATATGTCCTGGCTAGCAAAAGTAGTAGTTGTCTCGTATTAAAGAAGAATAGGCCTCTGGTTTACAATCTGACTTAAAATTATTCTATCTTCCTAGCACGGACTATGGCTGCTTAATTAAGCGAAAACATCGCCATAGGATCAGAAGGCCTGCGGGTGATTCCAGTGAAAATCAGTCTCCTCCTCGCTACCTAAGACCGGTATTCTCTTACATTGTGACAACCAGTTAGCCATTCTATTGCAAAGCAGTGATTTATTTTAATATAGCTTTCCCCCAAGGATCATTAATAGAAGCTTCATTATAAGTGGTAGGTTCAACACATTCAATTTGATGCAACAAGAGCTTTACGAGAAGAGGAAAAAGAAGTATAAGAGACTAAGTTACACCAATGTGTAACTAAAGTTGAACACACAAAATCATGTAAATGAGCAGGAGGTTTGATGACTCTAGAAGATCTTCTTGGTGGAGAAGGTTGATTAAGTGGCTAAGAAGAAGTGATATTATGATTTGCAGGTGGAGATTTATGAGAAGAAGTAAAAGATTGGTCAATGAAGGAGTTGGAGAGTGATCTAGAACAACAAAAGAAGTGGGTGAGGGAGTATGAATGTAGGAAGAAGATGCTGGTGAAAAATCTGTTGTAGTGACAGGAAAGAAAAATTGAGTGGAACATTTATTTTTAGGATTAGAAGAAAATTGAAATGGGAAGTGCTTTTTATGGAAATGAATGTCTCTTGAAATTACAATTATATTGTTGCTGAGATTAAGGACCTTATAGGCCTTATGGCTTGAAGGATAGCCTAAGAATACACAGACTTGAGCTCTTGGGCCAAACTTAAGTTTCTAACAAAAGATGTGGAGATGTAATATAAAAAACCAAAGACTTAAGGGTTTAACTTTCAATCCAAACTGAGTCTCGACGTATTGCAAAAATTGGGTCATAATGGATACATGTTCTGTTTTATGCTTCATAAAATGAGTCCATGTCATTCTAGTATAATCATCCACTATTGTAAGAAACTGTATACAACTAAAATGGTAAGCAATAGCATATGGTCCTCATACATCCAAATCTAACAACTCAAATGGTTCAGTAGTCTTAATAGAACTAACAGTAAAGGAAGATCTTATTTGTTTTGCTAAAGGACAAACATTACAGAAACATTTAGCTATACATCCTTTAACATCAAGACCCTTAGCACTCTTTATTTTGCCAAATGATATGTGTCCCATTCTTAAATGCCATAATTTGGCTTTTTCAATCTTAGTAGAACATACAGAAGTAAGAGTAGTATACACAAGCTTGTTATTAGATTTAGCAAGTCAGCAAAAATAGGTGACAAAAGAGAAGCATCCGGTATGTAAAAACCTTTTTTCGGCCTACCAAGCATAATTTGCTTATTCAAGGAAAGGTCCTGAAGTAAGCATGTATTCTTGACAAATGATATTGAACAATTAACATCATAACACAGCTTAGAGACAGATATTAAGTTGAACTGAAAGCCTGGAACGTGAAGGACATTCTCTAGAGTAACAAGACCTCTTAGATAAATTGTACCTTTAGGTTCAACTTTGATCTTATTACCATCAGGTATAGTTATCATAGGGCGGGGTTGAGCAATTTTAACATATGAAAAATATGTAATTCTAAGTATTCAATTGGTTTGGCTGAACAAACATGAACAAGCATTCAATTTGATTGAACTGATGCATCAACTCTCTTGCCTTTGTATTTGTTATCCTTAAGGCAACCATGAAACTTCCAGCATTTATCAATTGTGCGATTCTTCATTTTTTAATAATCACTGAACAATTGATTCTTAGCTAACATATCATTCTTGTACTAATGATGTTAAATGTCTTGGAGAAATAAGGCTTGTCTTCATCTTATCTGCTGAAAATTGTGTATTATCAACGAAGTAATTTTCAGATTACTTAACTCTTTGTGGGTCTCTTCTTGTAGCAATAACCCATATGCTTTAGAAATTTTTGGAAGAGGACTCATCATGAGTATAGTGATTTTTGTATGAACCAATTTCTCATTGATATTCATCAGAATTTGAATCAATATTTGCTTCTATTGAGATTTCTCTGATTTTTGTGTGAGAGAACAATCACAACAGTACATCCACAAGAAGGCAATGGATCTAATCCATCTAACTGATCCCAAAGCAACTTGATCTTTGTAAAGAAACTAGTAATTCCTTGTTGTTGTTGTACAAAATACAACTGAGGTCCTAAGGATTAACTGAACCTATCTTCAAGATCAAGCCATATTTCCCTTGTTGTTTTAAAATATAAAACGCTTCTACTTATTAAAGGTTCAAGAGAGTTTAAAATCCAGGATATTACCAAATCCTTAAAACGGCTCCATAGTTTGAAATTTTATAAAGTACCTAATGGTTTACTTAAGGATCCATCAACAAAGCACAATTTATTTCTTATTGATAATGTAATACTCATATCATTATATCCAGTGCCATTAAAAGCATAATTCACCAGTTTAGATGAATCAACATCATAATTGTTGAAGAAATATTCTGAACTAGGATTCTGTTATAAATTTTGAGAATTAAAAGCAGAATTTTTAGCAGACATTTCAATTTTTGGATGAGTGAAACTATGATTTGAAGAAACTGAAAAGATGGATCAAATTATAAGAAATAATCTGGAATTTCTTTGCGGATTTTTTTTCTTGTAAGAAGAATTGATCTACTTATCAATGATAGAAAGACAGGAAAAACAAAATAATGTAGGATCATATGATCAGCTCGGATACCATGTTAGAGTTCAGGATTAAGAACTCTTAATTGAGAGAAATATAGAGAGAAAGATAGAAAGGAAGAGAGAAGAAGTGTTTGAATCTACTGAATGAATGATATTACATCATTGGTTTGTTATTTATACAAAACAACCTCCTAATTAACTCTAACAAACCAAAATATTGTATCTTATACAAGAAGTTACATAACTAACATAACTAACTTTTAAAAGTTGAAATAGTATAAAACTATGATATACCAACAGAGGAACTGAGGTAAGAAAAACCTCGACCTTATCACCACCCTCCCCGGCTCCTCGTCTTTGTGACATTACGTGTATGAGAGTGGGTGTGCTAGTTCAATGGAAAATTTTCTCTATTTCCCCCTTGTCTCTCCATCTATAACCATAACCAAAGAAAGGCTTCTCTTAGACACTTTTATGTGCAAATTTTCTGTTTAGATAGAATATCTAAGTTTTCATCAAGTTATTCACAAGTGAAATCATACATATATAAATATTTTGTGCTCACTCAATCGTAAAACAAAGCAACCCTGCCATCATAAATTTTGAACTTCACTAGGGTTCTAGGAAAGATAAACAACCATCATAAATTTTGAACTTCACTAAGGTTTTAGGAAATAAAAAATGAACCTACGCAAAATTTTAAACTGCAACTGTTTATCTGTCAGTCTCTAACCACTAATAAAATGAGTGACGCCTCTCTCAAGTGATATAATTTCTACGTCTGAATTTTATGGCAACGTTCTCATTTATGAAATTCAATATTAAGTGCAATAATACTAAATTTGGCTAAACTCTACTTAATCTCTCGCCTATCACATGGATTTCTCTTTATATCCTTTACTATCTCCTCTCCACATGGCTTCATAAAAAGTGTGTCAACCCTTATTACATTAGGAAGAGCGGAAGAGGGAGTATAATATGCTTGTCTCCAAGCATGGAATTGCAAGATTTTTGTCGAGCATTCAATGCAGATTATATATTGCTTCAAATGATTTCTAACAAATGTGAAAGCGTTTACTTTGAAGTAAAGAGGCAACTTGTAAACAAGAGAAAATGTAAACTTCAACATTAATGACCATCAGTTGCAAAATGAAAATGAGAAATAAAAAATAATTCCAGGAACATATTTGCACATAATGTATTCAACTTTCAGTTGGCAGCACATAAACAAAATCGGAAAATATTAAAAAAAAAAAACTTTATTGCCCCATAATCCAATCATTTAATCAAATCTCATTCAAAGAATTGCATCCGCACCATAAAGCAATAGGAAGTACATATTTAAAAATAAATTAAGAAACACTTTGAACCCACTACAGCACTATCTCAGTTTACAACATATTACTAAAACCCATGATTTCCAATGACTATAATCTTGTACCAGCTTAAAATTCAAGTGTTCCGGTATAGAATAAATGTTAGGGAGTGAACCGGTATCCTTCTAGGTGTAAGCCGGTTTGATATCTAGCAAAACAGAGCACGTAAACTAACCTCGAGGGTTGATCTGAGGAACGACCCTCCGATGCCTAAGTCGATAATGGGTAGTAACCGGTATATCTCAAGTAGAGTATATTAATATATGTGAACGTACCTTATGACTCATATCAAGGGGGTATTTGTAGAAGCCGGCCTTGTCCTTGCTAAGATAGGATTCTGCTCCTATTAGTTGGATATAATTCAATCCTCTTTCAATACTTATCTTTAGGCCCATATGAGAATAGTACAGGTTAGGAGTACCACCAAGGTAGCCTGATAAAATCGGTATGACGTTTCAACAGTTCTTTAGCAAATACATTGACCATGACGATCCTTAGCGGTACATGAGGACCGATATGGAAGTTAGTCAGCCCCCATATAACTAGCCTCCAAGCCGGCAGACCTGGCACAGGCGTATTTTGCTTAGTGAATGGTAAACCATCATGGATATATCCACTGGGGATTTGCGCAGGAATATCAATTATCGCCTTGGTTTGCGCGAATAGTGTAAGAAATTTATGAGCAACTGCTCCACAGCTGTTTCCGTACCTAACACCACGTGGCATGATCAAAGACGGGAAGATAAAGAGTCACCTAATCCAAATCGTAAATTTCTCTATAAATAGGTTTCGGGTGGCCTCCGCTGCTCACTTTTACCTTGCGCTCCATTTGCTCTTATTCTCCTAACGACCTTTCTCTCTCTACACTGCTCTCTTCTTGCTCGCAAATAGTCTTACAACTTCCCTGCCGGCTTTCACAAGCGTTGGTCTCCAACTCAAATTTCCTTCAACTCCTTGCTTCTAGGTTTTCACAAAAATCTTTTCGTCTTTCATACTGTTCTAAATTATAAAGATGTCTTCAAATTCTGATTCCCAAAATAACTCTGAGAGCCCCTCCTTAATAAATGATAGTGACTTTAATTTTGATAGTACTTCCTCAAGTCATGTAGTTTCCGCTAACTCACCGGTAATGGACCATGCTAGAGAACTTAGGACTAAAAGCCATAACGACTGTAGCACTTCCTTGTAGAATTAATGATGAGCCGGCACTGCATGCCTCCCCTCGTACTGTTATAACGGTGCTTAGAAATGTCGTACGGGTGCCGGTTTATGGCCAGTATGGGACCATGGTAGGGCTTGTCGAACGCTCCCCAATACTATTCCCCCTCGGGTGAACCATCATCGTTTAGGCCAATAGGGGCGGTAGAAGAGGGTGAGGCCGTTGCAAGGCCGTCAAGGATTGAAGAAGAGGTGTCGTCCGTAGATTCTAACGAGGTTGATAGTATGCTACGATCCCTTATGTCTGATGGGGAGTCGACTACTTTAGAGGCCGGTGAGGACGAAGACCCTCCTGATATCATCCTAGAGGAGGATGGCGAGGACGTTTTGGCTGACCTGTACATGCCGCCTAATGAGGTTGGTAGTGCGGCCTCTGTACAGTCCAACTCTGATTGGATCGAGATCTGCATGGAGAATAGGTTTCTCACCAAGGGGTCGATATACTTTGCCTTCCCAGACGGATACGAACTAGTATTACCAGCCGCTGGGAGCCGAATAACAAATTGTCCTTCAACCCATATCGCAATCTATGTGCATATGCTAGACTTCGGATTCCGATTTCCCTTGGACCCCTTTATCGTTAAAGTCTTTCAGGCCTGGAGTATCTGTGTTTCTTAGTTGACGTCGTTAGGATGGCGCAACTTGATAGCATATGCCTGGGTTATCTGGTATAAAGGGTTCCCGGAAACCATTAACCTATTTCGTAAGCTGATTTGGATCAAAGAAGATGGCTCTGTGAACGGTAAGGGGGTGGGAAGAGTAAGAGATCCCATGCTGGCAAGGACCAAGGCCGGGGTGGCTGGATGTCCCTATACAATAAGGGAAGTAAGTTGACGGTTTATTCGAAGCCTACCTCTCTAAAGCATTGGCATGAAAGATTCTTTTGAGTGAGAGCGTCCACTGAATTCCCCTTGTGGCGTCAGCGGACTAAACTTCTCCCAAGGATGGAGTACATCCCTGATCGAGGGCTATCCGGTCGGGAGAAGTCTACGACTTTTTGAGGCGACTACTATACCGGCCCTTAAGGGAAAAAAGAGGATATCGGTTCTACTCACTCGGCTTCCTTATGCCAAAAAAGATGATGAGTCGCTATTACTGAATCGTCCCTTGGAGGGTGATAACCTGGGCTACTGGATCTTGAAAGGTATGCCACTGAAGTACGACATGCCCGTGGACAAAGTTTAGGCTATTGTTGCCGTACATGCGCATAATCTGGCTGTGGTAAGTTTACTTCTTCTTTCGTTTACATGTGTTATATCGGCTGTTTGATTTATTGAAAAATAACTTTGTCTATTTTATTTTTAATCGGCCATTTCCAATCTTCATATTACTAGGAGTCGAAGAGTCATAAGGCTCCAAAGGGTAAAGTGGCCGTCAAGGAGGTGGAGCTAACCTCCACCCAGGCCGACCTGAAGACCGCGAAGGAGGAGGAGAAGAAAGCAGAAGCCGATCTGACATCGACCAAAGATGCACACACGCAGGTCTTGGCGAACAAGGACAAAGAGCTGCAGATACTTAAAGATGCCAAGGCCCGTGAAAAAGAAGTGGTGGCGGAGTACCGTCGGTCCATGGACTTCGTCCACCGCCTTGCCAATCGATACAACGGAGGGTGGTCGGCCGCCATGCATTGTGCCCGGCATGCCCTCCCTGGCATGGGGTGGGAGAAGATGGAGGAGGCCCACAGCCGGCGGCTCTTTGAGCTCGCGGTGGAGGAAGAACAATTTGATTTTTGAGTAACGGAGGCCGATATTACCAACGATGATCCCCGTGTCGAGTCGAAAGACAAGGCTGGGGAATTCAGGGAAGATGCCGACAACCTTGTTGCAGATGACCAAAATAACGTCGTCATATCGGATCAAGCTCTTGATCATAATGAAGTCATTCCTGCCTCCACTGCTACTGAGGTTGTCCCCTTTACTGATGCTGCTTAGGCTTTCTTCTTTTCTTTCTTTGCGGTCTTGCCGTTTGTGGCAGGCCGTTTTAGCTTAATTTTTGCAAGTAGGTAGTTTAGGGTTGTAATTACTCAACTTCTTAATGAAAATATCACTTTTTTGCCAAACTCTGGTGTCGGCTTGATTTTTGCTGTCTATATATATATTGCTTTACTTCTTGTTTATATTTAGCGATAGTTAAAGTACATTTTTAAGTTCGACACGTCGGTGTGGGTCATTGACCGGTTACATACTTGTTTCACATACATGGCTAAGTATTTCCTTGCGTTGTGAATTAAACCGGCAGATCCACTAAGGTCATTGACCGGTTAATTACTCGCCATGTTAAGTTGCTCCTGATAGCAGATCCGCTTAGGTCGTTAACCGTCAAGGAACTTATTTTTCTGTAGAAGATTATCCTTGGAGAGCAGATCCCAGTAGGCCATTGACCGCCAAGGCCCTTATGTTAAGGAACGTTTCAGTTAACGGCAGATCCGCGGGGGTCGTGGATCGTTATTGAACTTATTGACACAGTAATTTGTAGAAGATGCTCATTTTATTAAATAAAACGGCTCTTCTCGATGTATCCGAAATTATTGCCTAAAACAATTAGATAATGCATCTACTGGCAAAAATGGCCAATTGGCGAATAATTAAAACCTACTGGCAACAATGCCTTATTGCTAACTAGTTAGTTCATATAACTTCTAGATGTGGTATTTCTTTAAGAAGCTGGCGTTCCAGCTGTTTTTTAGCAACTTGCCCGACATATCCTCCAACCGGTATGGCCCTATAATGTCCAACATATGCTACTGGGATGATTTCCTCATTCAATAAGTAAGGCCCTTCCCAGTTGGTTGTGAGATTATCGTTTGCATGTGCTTTGCCGGTAGCCGTCATCCGTCAGAGTACCAGATCTCCCTTCTCTATCGACCGGCTTTGTACCCGCTTGTTGTAAGCTCTGCTAATCCTGTCTTTGTACGCTGTGGACGTGAGCTCTGCAGCGAGCCTCACCTATGGTAGGAGGTCAAGATCTTCTCTGTGCAACTTGTCGTTCAGCTCAGGGCCGTAGTTCGAAATTCGTCAGTTGGGTAACCCGAGTTCGGCCGACAATACTGATTTTTCCCCGAATGCCAACCTGAAAGGCGTTTCTGCGGTAGCTTCCTTCTCAGTGGTCCTGCTTGACCATACTACTGCTGTAACCATATCTGCCTAAGCACCTTTCAAATCATGCAGCTTCTTTTTCAGCGTGTTTAGGACCTGCTTGTTGGCATCCTCTACCTGGCCATTACTTTGCGGGTGGCACGCTGACGAGTATGCAAACTTGATACCGTAAGGGGTCAAGAAACTTTTGATGGGGCTGCAATCAAAATGGACGCCATGATCCATGACAATTCTATGGGAATCCCAAATCGCGTGATCAAATTCTGCTAGATGAACTTCTTTACCTGGTTGGTCGTTATTTTCGCAGTCGGTTCTGCCTCAATCCATTTTGTGAAGTGATCAATACCCACAATCAGAAATTTCCTTCCCCTAGATGCCGGTGTGAATGGCCCTATAATGTTCATCCCCTACTTGGCAAAAGGTTATGGGTTAAGGATCGGTTGTAGATCTTTTGCCAGCTGGTGATTCAGTGGGGCAAACCTTTGGCATTTGTCGCACTTTTTCAGGCAGGCCTGTGCATATGCAAGCATTATGGGAAACTAGAATCCTGCTCTGAGTTCCTTTAGTGCCAAGGTTTTTCTGCCGATATGGTTCCGCACACTCCCTCATGTATCTCTTCGATAATCTTCGTGGCCTCCAGGGCTGTTACGCATCTTAGGAGGGAAAGATAGAAACCCTTTTTGTATAGCTTCCCTTGGAAGATGTAATACCACATGGACTCCCTGCGAAGCTTCTTTGCCGTCATCTTGTCCTCCGATAAAGTACCCGTCAGTTTATAGGCCCTTATATCTCTTACCATTCTCTTTCCTGACTGATTATGTTTACCGTTAGTGGGGCACCTTCAATACTTCTTTATGGCAATATTTCGACCATCACGCTTCGCTTCCTGTTGCTGGTACTGGAGCTAGCCAGCTTGGACAGGCTTCGGCCGCCATGTTCTCTGTCCTCGGTACCAGTTTCACTTCATAGCTCTTCAATCCCGCTGTCATGCTCTTGACCGACCTAGGTACTTTTGAATGACGGGTTATCTGGCTTCATACATGCCTTCTATTTGACTTGATACTAGCTGGGAGTCCGTTATCATGACTATTTTTCTGGCACCTGCCGCTATATTCAAACTTATACCGGTCAAGGCTGCTTCGTATTCTGCCTCGTTGTTTGAAGCTTTGAAGCCAAAACGAACGACGTACTCAAAAGTTTTCCCCTCTGGAGACGTCATTACTACCCCAGCCCCAGCCCCTGTTTGGCCGCCAGAGCCGTCCACTGCTATTTGCCAAGTACCGGCAGGTTCAGATGCGTCTTCATACGTTGTTTTGACAATAAAGCCCGCCAATGCTTGGGCCTTGATGGTCGTGCGAGGTCGGTACTCAATGTCAAATTCTGACAGCTCTATTTCCCATTTGAGCAACCTGCGATCGTGTCTAGTTTGTGTAAAGCTTTCTCCAAGGGCTGGTTTGTGAGCACCTGGATGGTATGAGAGTCGAAATTTGGCTTTCTCCAATGTCAAATTCTGGTGATAACCAAAGAAAGCGTCCACAAAGCTAAGCAAGGCGTGGCCGCTTATGGAGTCCACATGCCATGACCTATTGGCCTTCTTGACCATCACCACCTTCACCAGCCATTTCGGGTAGTCACATCCGCCAGTAGTTTATCAACCTCTTCCGTGATGGCAGCATTCTTTTTCGAAGAAAAGTTTCTTTTTGTTTGTTTTACCGGCCTTACGTCCTCATTGACGTTCAGCTGGTGGACTATGAATGTCGGGTCAATTCTGATATCTCATCTGCGGAGAAGGCAAAGACGTCAGCGTGATTGCGTACGAGGCTTATCAAGTTGACCTTGACGTCATCGTCCAGATCGGTCTCAATCTTTACCATTCTCTCTTGCCTATTCAGCTCCAAGCTGATCTCTTCTGTCTCACCCTCTGCGCTAGGTCTTGGCAGGTCTGCCGTCCTTCCCTCCAAGTTCTCCGTTGATTGATCCTTCTTAGCTTTATTCTCAATCCGGCGCTTTTTTCTCTCTGATGGCGGTGTCTCTGCCAGTCGTTTATGATTGGAATTGTTTAGAGCCGCCAGGTAACAGGCCCTGACTAACTCTTGATTCCCCTTTATTTTCTCCGGTTTCCCCTTGTTTGACATATAAATCATCGTCAAATGGTAAGTGGACACCACCGCTTATGCGTCGTGGATTAATGGTCGCCCAGTGATGGCGTTGTATGCAGTCGGCACGTCGACTACTAGAAACTCTACCATCAGGTCCCTAGACTAAGATCCCTCTTCGATCTAAACTGGTAGCTTAATGGTTCCCTCTGGGACAACAGATGCCCTAGTAAATCCGATCACAGGATACGATACCAATTTCATACATTATATCTACAGACCCATTTTCTCAAATGTGTCCATGTACATGATGTTGGCGGAGCTGCCGCCATCTACCAGGATGCGGTGAACCATCGCGGTTGATATCTACAGAGATACTACCAAGGGATTATCATGAGGTTAAATGATTCCCTTGGCGTCCTCTGACGTGAATGCCACCGACGACATGCTTGGAGGTGTTGGCCACTGTCCGATATTGTTGTAGTTTACTTGGTGCCTAACCTCTTTCAGGCTTGCCTTGGCATCATGTATGCTCCCCCGTGTGCTGGTCCTCCTAAGATAATGTGAATCTTAGTGATCCGCTCTTTCACTGATTTTCTGCCGTCGTCTTCGTCCTCTCTAGATGGGGATTTCCGATCTGTTCTTGCTTGGTACTTCTTGAAGTAGCCTCTTCGCACCAAGTCTTCAATGTCATCTTTTAAATCTTTACAGTCATTTGTGATGTGACTGTAATCCCTATGGAATTCACACCACTTTGACCTACTGTAACGCCCCGACCTCTAAACATTATTTTTAAGTTAATTAATCCAATGTTAGCAGCGGAACTTAGATGGTCGCTGCGCTACTGCCGTATTTTCCGTTCGAGAAAATACAAGGCAAACATTCGTTCATATATGACGCTAAACATATTATAGTTATTAAAATAAGCATCTTAATTATATTAATATAAATAGCTAAGCATAGATGATTACATAGTTATAGTTAAACTAAGTTCTGTTCTAGTGATCATAGATTTAGATTACATAACCAATATAGTTTTCATAATGTAAAGTAGTTGGCCATCCTCACTTCTACGCCATCCCGTCATCTTCATTAGTACCTAAAACCAAAAGCAACATCGTGAGCCAAAGCTCAGTAACATACTACCCTAACAACGTAAATTCATTTCAATTCATTTTATTTGCAAACAGGGAGAAGAGAATATAGTAAAACATATCTCAAATTCGTAATGAAATAATAGCAAAGTAAACAATTATAAATAGCATCGTGATACTTCATAAGTTCCCATTATTCTTTTCATCTTTTAGCTTGGTAACTGGCGAGTATAGACATGTGATGACCCTCAAGGAGCCCAGCTCCCTTTTTGGGTACACCACCATGTGATGATCCTCAAGGAGCCCAGCTCCCTTTTTGGATACACCACCATGCGATGATCCTCAAGGAGCCCCGCTCCCTTTTTGGATACACCGCTCGCACCAAAATAGCATGCGGTACCCTCAAGGAGCCCAGCTCCCTTTTCGGGTGTACGGCGGGTGCGAAGGTACGTGCACGACCATAAAGTAGATAAGCGTAACATTATACTGCCAGAACCTCTTTCACTTTTATTTATCATGTTTCGTTCGTTTAGCATTCATCGGCATAAGCCATAGATCTTTCATGAATCACACTTGAGCATCAATAACTCATAAAATCATCATTTACGAAACTCATTCGAAAACAATATAATCCCACAATCCATATAAGAATCACATAGCAAAATCCTTAACATAATTATAAACATCATTTCATAAACACATTTCGAAGGGGATCGTGGGTGTTAGCAATAGATGTTACCTCGGTTCCTGCGTAATAACTTGAAAGCCGGGGGAGGCTGTAATATCCTTTCCGTTTAATCTAATCATGAAATGACGCAACAAAATATAAATATTCGATTTATTTTAACAACTGGCCTTTAGTTATTATTAATACTTTTTATTATCGAAGATCGTTGGTGATTACTTATATTTATTATTTAAGCTTACGTTACTTTAATTAATAGATTTATAATTTAACGTGTCATATGTTATACCATTAAGTACCTTGTTCAAATTTAATACGTAAATTATCTCTAACAAGTTAATAAAACAATTTCAACTATCGTAACCTAGCAAATCGTAAATTACTAATGTTCATTCATTATTTTCATATTACAGGAATAAGTTGACAATTATTATTACAAGACATGATATATTGGGTTTCTTTTTCTTAAAAGAAACATTTAGCTAATGAATTAAGGGCATGAATTAATAAGGTAAAAATATATAATAAGAAAATTCAAATTGGAGCCCAATTAGAGTTCTATTTAAATACTTGGGCCTAGATTAATATCAACTCACTAAAAAAACTTGGAAGTATGAAGAGGTATATATTTCATACCTCTTGAGCAGACACAAAAGGAGAGCAGAGGAGGGAGCTCGAGATGGGCTAGCAGTGGGGTGGGACTCCGACCGTGAGGCAGCACGACGGTGGTTCGTCGGAGTTGGTCGACCACGGTGGTCCGGTGCAGCAGCAGCTGCGACGAGAAACAAAAGGTGAGGCGCGACAGAGAGAAGAAGAGGAAGGGCGAGCGAGAGAGAGAGTGTATGCGAGAGGAGAGAGAAGATGGCGGTGAGGTGGTGAGGTGGTGCTATGGTGGCGCACAGGAGGCGCGGAAGAGGCTTCGGTGGTGTGTGGGTGGTGGTGGCCGGAAGAAATAAAAGCAGAGGAGAGACTGTAGGTTGCGAAAAACAGGGTCTTTGTGTGTGGTTTTTGGTGGCTTTTTCCGGCGATGGTTGGAGTGGTTGTGGTGGTGAATTGAGGGAGGAAGTAATGGGTATTTATAGGCATAGTTGGGGGATAAATTTCATGAATTTGATGGGTTGATTTGATGAAGAAAAACTGAAATTTGGGTGGGTTTGATTATAAAATCAGATTTTTAGGTGGGTTTGAATTGAATTGAAGTTTCTAATTGCAATTGAGTTTGTTTATGTGAAAAAAATCTGTCCTGGGTCAAAATCCATTGTCGGGTTGTTTGGGAAGGAAAATGGGGATGGGTTGAAATGTAATGAAACAGTATTTTTCTGTTTTCTTTTGATTTTCCCTTTCTTTTTTTTTTTTTTTTTTTTCTTTTTCTTTTTCTTTTCTATTTTTGTTTTCCTTTTTATTCTTAATACTACTAATTTGTATAGTAACCAATTTGTTTATTACTTTGTTTCCTTACTTTAATTTATTGTTATTGTTTAATCTAACAAAACTTTATTATTTGCAACATATATTTATTTAACGAATTAACTATCATTACTTGGGTATAGTATAACAAAATTTCAATAATAACTTATGATTAAAGGAAAATTTTGACCACTAATTATTATTATTTAATTTAGGCAAGTTTAAATTTTTGGGATATTACACCTACTTACAAGATCTCCTGCATAATCTGCATCTGCATATCCTTTTAGCTCAAATGTATCACTTCTTGGATAGTAGAGTCCAAGGTCATCTGTTCCTTTAAGATATCTTGTTTCTTTCGAACTCATTTAATTCAGCTTGCATGGCAGTGATCCAATCAGAGTCAGTTAGGGCTTCTTCATGATTTCTTGGTTCCATCATTGATAGGAACGCATGAAATGCACAAAAGTTCCTTAACTGAGATCTAGTTTGCGTACCTTTGGATATGTCGCTGATTATGAGTTCCATGGATGTGACTTTTGTTGTCTCCAAGGTTTTGGTTGAAACTCTCTTATAGGAACATGTTGTTCCTCATGAGTTCCTTGAGTAGATGAGGAACTCTGTCAGTTGTTCCTCTGTTAGCCTGGTGGACTCAGTTCCTTCATTTGAGGAACAGGACATCTTCCTCCCTTGAGGAACAGGAACATCATTTGTGATTTTTCAATTTCCTCGTTCCTTTCCTCTTTCACTTCTTCTTCTTCTTGTGAATCTGCTTTTCTCATTTGTCTACAACCCAATCTCATAGTCATCAACCTGTATGCTTGGATTATATTTGTCAGATTCATCAAAGATTACATGAATACTTTCTTCAACACACATAGTTCTTTTGTTATATACTCTATAAGCTTTACTATGTGTGAGTATCCTAAAAATATTGCTTCATCACTCCTTGCATCAAATTTTCCAAGATTATCTTTTCCATTATTATGCACAAACATTTGCACCAAATGTTCTAAAATAGTGATATTGGGTTTCTTTCCAAAGTGAAGCTCATAAGGAGTTTTATTAATTATAGGTCTCATCATGGCACGATTAATTATGTGACAAGCAGTATTAACAGCTTCAGCCCAAAAGTTCCTTGGAAGTTCACTAGCAATTAACATGGTTCTAGACATTTCCTCCAAAGTTCTATTTTTCCTTTCTACAACACCATTTTGTGTTAGTGTTCTAGGGGCAGAAAAATTATGATCTAGGCCATTATCTCTGCTTAAGTCATCAAATTTATAATTTTCAAATTCTTTGCCATGATCTGATCTAATGTGCATTATTTTATGACCACTTAAGTTTTGAACTCTTTTAGCAAAGACAAGGAACTCATCATAAGTTTCATCTTTACTAGAGAGAAAAATAACCCAAGTGTATCTAGAGTAGTCATCTACAATACAAAGTACATACCTCTTTCCACTTCTGCTTTGAATTCTCAGGTCCACATAAGTCCATATGAATTAATTCTAATGGTTTAGTGGTACTTACAATCGTTTTAGATTTGAAAGAGGATCTTACTTGCTTACCTCGTGCACATGCATCACAAACTTGATCAATATGAAATTTTATGGATGGTAATCCTAAAACAAGATCTTTTGATCTAAGTTTCTCAAGTAATGAAAAGCTAGCATGTCCTAGACGCTTGTGCCAAAGAAGTGAATCATCTTCAATAACACTAAGACAAGTTAAATTGATTTGAGGAACAAGGTCTAGATCCACAATATATGTGTTTCCTTTCCTTGTTCCTTCCAAGATAACCTTCTTAGTTTTAATGTTGATGATCAAGCATTTTTCTTTATCAAATTTTACATATTTCCTTTGTCACAGAATTGAGAAATCTTAATAGATTATGTTTTAGACCTTCAACTAAAAATACATTTTCAATGGAGTGTAATGGTGACTTACCACCTTACCCATGCAACTATGTTACCTTTCTTATTATCACCAAATGTTACACTTCCACCTTCATAGGTTGTGAGTGAGAGAAACTTTTTGTCTCCTGTCATGTGCTTGGAACAACCACTATCGAGATACCATGTGTTGTTCCCCCTCACTCCAACCTGCAAAAATCAACTAGTTGTTAGTTGTAGGAACCCCATCTTTCGTGGGTTCCTTTCTTGACTAGGATTTGTTTTGACAACCCATTTTTTCTTACTTATTGTCACATTTTCCCAATCATCTCAGTTTTAGTTGACATTGATTTATGTAATGACCTACCTTCCACAATACATACAAATTATCACTAGGTAGATCAACATATTTCTTTGTCTTGTTCCTTTTCTTGTAGTTTTCAAAACCAAGACCTTTTTCCTTTTGGTCTGTGGTTTCTCAATCCACTTAGGAAACTTCATGATTTTGCCTCTGTTCCTTGCGACAACCAGTTCCCTTTTAAGATTACAGATCTGTTCCTTTAAAAAAATTTTCTCTTTATTCAAATTTTCAATCTCAGATCTGTATCCTTTCAAAGGAGTTGATCTTATATCAAAGGAACTAGAACAAGGGACAAACTTCCTTCAAGTGTGAAATCTTAAATTAATTAGATAATTTTCATTTTTCAAACTTTCATAATATTCTTTGATTTTTAAGTTTTTTAAAACAATCAAAGAATCTAGTTTCAACATCTGTTCTCATTTTCTTAAGCCATTCTATGTGTTCCTTGCAAACCTTTAAGGCTTGTTCCGTTTGTTCACGTTTT
This sequence comes from Beta vulgaris subsp. vulgaris, assembly GCF_026745355.1. Classification (NCBI taxonomy): domain Eukaryota; kingdom Viridiplantae; phylum Streptophyta; class Magnoliopsida; order Caryophyllales; family Amaranthaceae; genus Beta; species Beta vulgaris. The sequence goes on along the minus strand of NC_079210.1, from coordinate 23,006,231 downwards.
TCACGTTCATCTCTACATTCAAGAATTGCATCATAAAGAAGATCATATATTTCAGCCTAGTTTTACATCTAGTCTGACTCAAGCCATGTTGACTTACCTCAACTTTTTCTTCATCTTCTTTTTCTCGTATGTTTGCCATGAGGCAAAGGTTTGCTGTTTCTTCAGTTGGTTGTTCCTCTTCTTCTTCCGTCTCTGAATCTCCCCAAGCAGCTATCATAGCTTTGCGACATTTGCCTTAGAGAAAGGTGCTTTTGATTCTTTGTTCCTTTCAGCAAAGCGTTCCTTGTTCCTTTCTTTGGTTTTGTCATTTTCCCAAAGAGGACATTCCTTGATGAAGTGATCTGTACTACCACATTTATGACAAGCAGCTTTGTTAGAAAATTTCTTAGTTTTACCTTTGAAGTTTCCTTCTTCATGTTCCTGTACATCTTTCGAAATTTTCGAACCATGAGGGCTGCTCTTCTTCTTCTTCTGAGTCCGAATCATCTTCATCATCTGCTTTGAGACAATGATTTTGATTTGGAGCTTTCACCATATTCAGTATCAAGGTGAAGCTCATGAGTCATAAGTGACCCTGCCAGCTGTTCTAAGTTGAACTTAGTGAAGTCTTTTGTTTCTTGAAGAGCAGTGACTTTAGCCATCCATCTGTCCTTAGGAAGACTCCTAAGAACCTTTCGAACCTGTTCCTCAGATGAAATAAACTTTCCAAGAGAAGCCAACTCATTAATAATGTTAGTAAAACGAGTAAACATGTCTCGGATGCTTTCTTAGATTTCATGCAGAACAGTTCATATTGATTCATAAGTAAATCAATTTTGATCTTTTGACTTCATTAGTTCCTTCGTGGGTTACTTCTAGTAAATCCCATATTTGCTTTGCGGATTTGCATCCCATGATCCTATTATGTTCATGGGGTCCAAGTCCACAATGCAACAGTTTAATAGCCATGGCATTTACTTCCATTTTTTCAAAATCAGTTTGTCATAATCAGAGAGGGGTTTTAGAGTTACCTCATTTTTGTCATTTGTAGTTGTGACTTCGAAATCACCAACTTCAATGACTCTCCATACCTGATAGTTTTCAGCTTGATGAATATCTCCATGCGGTTCTTCCAATAGTTGTAGTACTTCCCATTGAACATAGGAGGCCTTTGAGTGGAATAACCTTCTTCAAGTTTCTCGGTGGTATTCATTGTTCCTTGGATCTTTTTCTCAATAGGGTTTCCTATCTTACGTGAGTTCTAGCTCTGATACCAATTGTTATTTCCCTAGGAACACTACAAGAGGGGGGGTGAATTGTAGGTGTAGAAATAAACGTAACTTTTTGCGGAAATTAAAACTTAAACGAATAAACAAGCTAGAGGAACACAAGGGATTTTTACGAGGAAAAACTTCTTGGGCCCAACAAGAAGAAACAACCTCGACCACTAGGGATTTTAAACTCAACTCTTTCACTAATTAGGCCAAACAACTTTGTTACAACCTAATTCTAACTCGAGCCACACCTTGAGTTCCTAAACTCAAGTTCCTGAGCCACTGTTCCCTTAACAGCAGTTCCTCTCAACTTCACTCGAAGTTTTCTCACTCATACAAGCTTCACTCAAAGCCTTCTCTCTTACAGAACTTCACTCAAAGTTCCCTTACCCCAAAAACCAAAATACAATTGATCGAAATAAGCTTAGTGGAATTAGAGTAAGAAGCAAAGAACAAATGGCTATTATGAGAGAATGAAGGCACTGACACTTAATAGTTAAACTCACTTAATTACTTAGTCAGACACAATTTGGAACTTACTTAGACTTCAATATTTATAGTGACAGTAATATAGAACGTGTGAGTTAAAACGTGTATTTGTGAAAAACCATTATCCATGATGTTCCTTCCTTTAAGGAACACGTTCCTTAATACATCCCATGATCACTGCTTGGACGTGGCCGGACATGTTTTAGTGACTGCTCCTAGAATATAGGAATTACTTGAGCATTATCCGAAAACCAGTTTTAATTCAAAACAGATCTAGATTTAAAACTGAAATTAAATCATTAAGAAAATATTATCTTTTAAATAATATCCTTTTTTAAAAAACCGAATAATATTTTTCTTATCTTTTTCGAAAAACAAAATCTTTTCCTAGAAAAGATTTTCCATAAAAACGAATTTTCTCTTAGGCTCCGTTTGGTAGAGCGTAAAAGGTTTTCACTGAAAATAGTTTTCCCCATTTTCCATTGTTTGGTTTGGGCTGGAAAATTGGGCTGTAAAATAAGGGTGTAAAACAGTTTTACATCATAATGAAAACATTTTCCCCCAAAATTGGGAGGAAAACGTTTTCCATTCTCTCGACAAACATCTTTCTCTCTCATCTATACTCACCTCTCCCTCTCATCTATACTCACTACTCACCTCTCCCTCTCATCTACACTTTCTCTCTCATCAAACTGGTAAATTTCACGCCATTTTGAAGCAGATTCTCTCAATACGGTTTTGTTTCGTCGAATTTGGTACATTCTAATCTCTATTTTCCTTTTATAAATTTCGGTATTTAGGATTTTTAGGGCTCGAATTTGTTACATATTTTTTCTGCAATATTCGATTATTTTTAGGGTTTGTTTGCTGAAATATTTGATTGTTTTTATGGTTCTTTTTGCACGAAATTCGATTATTTTAAGCGTATGTTTTGCTGCAAATTTGTTTGATTTAGTTTAGGTTAATAAGTCCAATTATTTCTAGGGTTTTGATGATTTGATATAGTTTAATTTTGAGGTGAGATTTTAGTGAAATTCGATCAGGGTTTTAGGGAGATCAGTTGTATACTGGAGTTTTAGAGGTTTTTATGACATTGTATAAGCTCTAATTGATCAGTTTTTGTTGTTTTTGATGTGTAAGTTTTTGACCTGCAGATTACTTATTTTCGTGTTCTATTTTTATGTTTATTTTCGTTGTCTGATTTGTCTCTTCATTTTGATGATCTTTTGATATTGTTGTCAAATTTGAAGGGTTGTGTTACTGTTGTGTTCATTTATTAGCTGACATTTTTAACCATTATGAGTGTTGTTGCTGGGCTACTTTCCTACTTTGGTTTATGACTACGATTGGTGCTAGTTTGATATGGTATCTGAAATTGTTGTGCTAGTTGTTTTTTTGGATTGTAATCGTTTATAAGTTTAGATTTTCATTTTTATGTAGGATAAGTTTCCAATGCAAGCTCTATTATATTGTTTGTCTTCATGTTAACTTTTCTTTCTGGTTTGTCTTAAGTTAGGAAACTATAATGGAGTCAAACGATGTTCAAAAGTCTCAGGTAATAATCTGTTTTGCCCATTAATAATTTGTTATATGTTCTCTGTATTCAATAACTTATTTCCTTGATTTTTCTTTTTGATTTTTCAAATATTTGTAGATAATCCGTAAAGGCATGATCATAGGTGTTGTTGCTGCCATTATTGCATCCGTCCTTGCTTTTTTGAAAGTAAATAAATTGAAGACTAGAAGACCTAAAATAATTAGGCAACCTTATGTTAATAGGGATAGCTTGAGGGAGGCTAATATCGATAGTGTTCTATATTGTGGTGATAGTCATTGTCTTGGGCAGATTCGTATGCGACCTAGTGCTTTTTATAGCTTATGTAATATTTTAGTTGAAAAGGGGCTTTTGTCGGAAAACAAGCAAATGAGCGTCAAGGAACAAGTATTACTTTTTTTATACGTGTTGGGTCATAATGTGAGATTTCGGGATGTTGGGGGGAGATTTTTTCGATCTACATGGACTATACATTGCTACTTCCATATTGTGCTCCAAGCAATCCTTCGATTGTACCCATATGTCGTGAAACCACCAGGAATTGACTTGCAACCAGAAATTCAGAACAACTCTAGATTTTTTCCTTGGTTTGAAGACTTCATAGGAGCTATAGATGGGACCCATGTACGTGCATCTGTTCCTCTTGATATGCAAGAGAGATTTGGGGAAGAAAGGATAAGACAACACAAAATGTTCTAGCAGCTGTTGATTTTGATCTAAAGTTCACATATGTCCTTGCTGGTTGGGAGGGTTCCGCTCACGATTCAAGGGTTTTGGGTGATACACTTAAAAAGGGGTTTAACGTTCCCGAAGGTAAAATATTTTCTTATTGATAGTAATGATCTAAAGTTCACTTGAATTGAATAAAATATTAATGATAATTTACGGATGTAGGGAAATATTATCTTGCCGACGCTGGGTATGGGGATCGTAAAGGTTTTATGCCTCCATTTAGACGTGTTCGTTACCACTTGAAAGAATATGCCAACAACCCTCCTGAGAATGAAAGAGAATTATTCAATCTGCGCCATTCTTCACTTAGAATGTGTATAGAGAGGGCGTTTGGAGTTTTGAAAAAGAGATTTCGTGTCTTGGATGCAGAGCCATTTTGGTCATATGAAACCCAAGTGGATGTGGTTCTTGCTTGTTGTGTAATACATAACTATCTTAGGGGGATTGATCCAAATGATGAAATTACAAGAGAGGCGGACTTAGAGATTGCATCACAAGACACAAGAACATCACTTTCTAGGAAGGAAGTGCGTGAAGAAACCAAAGAGTGTGTGAAAAAGCGTGATGCCATAGCATTGGCTATGTGGAATGCATACAAAAAGCGTCGAACTAATTAAAATTGTAATTTTTTATTTCTTAGTTTAGTGAAGTTGTATTAGTACTGATTTTGCTCGTTATTACTATTACAAAAGGCAATATATACTACTACTACTTTTTGATAATACACAAATAATTCTTACATCACTGCAATTCTAGAAATGGTTAGAATATATCATTTATGCTGTTTAAGAGCTGGTCTTATTTAGTAATTCTTTCACTCTGTATTATATGTTATAATGTTATATGCTGTTTAAGAGATGGACATGACGGATCTTTCGAAATAGAAAGTGGTGACATGGTTGTGTTCCCTAAAGGATTGAAGATTACTTTTCAAGTGCTTGAAGCTGTGAATAAGCATTATCACTTGAAAAAGTAAATTAATGTAGATGATTTTACACATTCCATGAAGATATAATGCCCTTGCTACTGTGATCCTTGTGTTCCAGTTGTAGAACCGGTTGGCAGTCCTGAGAAGAGTCTGCCAAGTAGTGGAGTAAGCGTAACGCCTTGGATACAAGTATCAAATATTGCCCCATTTTCAAGCTTGCTAACTGGTAGTTTTAATACTTACTAGTGCATATATTCTGTTTATGTGTATTGAAATCTGGCTTCTTGAGCATATTATCATTGAAAATTTCAGTTTTAAATTGTGAATTTATGAATCTGTGTAGTGAGTAATTCAAGAGCAGGAATTATATAGTTTTTGCAATTTTCTCGAAATGTTTATTCAGGTAAAGGAAGAGAAGAAGCTAATTTTCGTTGGACAAAACCAATGTCTAAGGAGTTATTGGAATTTCTTGCTGAAGAAGTGAGGAAAGGAAAGCGGCCAAATAACACTTTCAGGACCAGCTCCTTTATAGCTGCTGCAAAGATGATTTCTGAAAAGTTTCACACCGCATGTACGGCTGACCATGTTGAGAATCATATGAGGACAGTGAGAAGTAGTTGGGGAATTATTTCTCAAGTGCGGGGAAGATCCGGATTTGGTTGGAATGACAATGTAAAGATGATAACTGCATCTCCAACTACATATGATGCTTATATTCAGGTATGTAAAGATTGTCAAACATATCTATGTTTATAACCCGTACATTGAGGATTTATAATAGGAAAATCAGAAGATTTAGCTTGTTTCTTTATACATGCCACAGAACACTCTTGACTCCTTTTGTTCCTATTTATTTTGATGGAAATCTGTGGATTTATAATCAAAGATTAGTATATATAATAACTTAGCATGCATGCTTGTATAGTTGTTTAGTATATGAATGAATTGGGGGAAGTATGGGACCTCAACAAGATGAGGCAATGTTTGATCTTTTCCTTCTTTGCAATTCATGATTGAAGGGTCTAATATGTCATTTTGCCAATTGTATCCTGTCAAAATACATGTAATAATAGTTAACCCATTTGACTGGTTTTAAAACCTACTTTTGTAGATGCAGTAAATGTGAATTTTTCCATTTTTTCCATTTCACCATTACATGTATATTGGGTAAACCTTTAGATCTTATTAGCATGATTATTACATTCTAGAGCTTCTAAAAGACTGCTAAGATGAATATACAGTCCTACTCCTAAGTCCTACCTACAGTTGATGAGGGATCAATGTGGGCTAATGTGAATAAACTTACTTGAATATTACTAATTATAATCACATACTTATCTTTGAGAACATACCACCTCACCCTATTGGACTATTTATTATATACTAGGACTATATGTCATGTACTCGTGTGTTCCTCTCTTCTTGTGGATGTGTATGAAAGAAAAGATAACACCAAAAAATGTTATGGTGTGTTGTGTTTCAGCCGTTGGTTGTATTATAGTCTGTGTGTTCCTCTCTTCTTCAGAATTCAGATATAGACAGAAACTCAGAAGGTGTGTACAGTATACACAAATTTCCGCGGTTGAGGTTGAGATTAAAGTTGGTGGAAAGAACTTTTTTTAAGCATATACTATTAAGCATTGTTTTGTAGTTCAATTCTATTGGATGATTGATGTGTATTAATCCTTTATTTGACAGCAATATCCATCTCATGAGAAATATTTGAACAAAAAAATTGAGATGTATGAGGAGATATCGATAGTAGCGGGCAAGGACATTGCAAGGGGTAATTTTTGCAAGACGTTTGCTGACATTCAGACTTCAAGTGGACAGCCCAGTACTGTTGAAACCGAGCCTACCAAGTCAGATAGTGCAACTTCTTCCGAGCCTAGGTCTCACAGGAAGAGGTCTCGGGTCGAAGAGGAGGAGGGTGACTTGTAACATATTTCTGCTCAACTCGGAGAAGTTGTCTCTGCTCTCAAAAATTTCTCCCAAAACCAACTTGATGTGCAGAAACTTTATGAAGAGATCATGAAAATGGATGATGTCGAAGAAGTCGTTCGTGTTGCTGCTTTTGATCACTTAGTTGAGCGTGAAATGCTTGCTAAGGCTTTCTTGACAAAGAGTGAACCTCTTCGCAAGCTGTGGCTCCAAAATTTTGTCAAGTCTCTACGTTGAGTTTTTTTTTATTCTACTAACTTTCTTATTAGAATTATATACATAATATGTCTTTTGGGGGTTTTTTGTGAATTATTGTTATGCCTAATAGTTTTATATTATCGTGTTATGGATTTTTCAAATTTTGGAAACATTGAAAAAATAAGTGTTTGGTTTTTCTAATTATCTTATATTATTATGCTTGAGATAAAATATAATATATTGTTTTTTTTTTTTTTTAAAACATATCATATTTCTTCCTTATAATAATTTGGGGTAGCAATATGTGAGAGAAAAAAAAAATTGATAATACTATTCAATAAGGAGTATCCATATTCAATAGGAGTAGTTGATTTTCCATCCAACCAAACAAAGGAAAATGTTTTCAATGGAAAATCATTTTACATCCAACCAAACAACGGAAAACTTTCATGGAAATGAGTTTTCCATTGTAAATGGTTTTACATGGAAAACCATTTTCAGTTGAAAATGTTTTACGCCCTACCAAACGGAGCCTTAGATTAAAACGGTTACCTATTTTTTAGGCATGATTAACTCAACTTTCATTAATGAACCGTTATAATGCTTCGAGCTTAAGTCTAGTTCCTTTTATTTATAAGTTCCTTTAACAGATTTGTTTAGTGCCAATTCGTCTGTTCCTTACAAAGGAACAGACTATCATTCTCAAATAAAACTGCCAATGTTCCTTACCAACATTACTTGTTCCTTTATAATGGAATTATAAAATAAAAACGCCTTGCTTTATTCTTCTTGCTCCAATGCTGCTCTAGTATCAATTAGAGAAACATCTTCACTTAGTCTTCAAAATCCTCACTTGATTTCTTCCTTGACTTAGTATTCTCTGTGTTCCTTTCAGTGATACCTTAAAAATCATACACTTAAATAACTCATTAGTCCACTACTTAGTTTGCATCTTTGTTCCTTTGTCATCATCAAAAGTAGGGTTCAACAATTGTTATTATATTCGAAATTGATTTATATTTTATAATGCCTTTTTTTGTTACAAACATGTAGTGGTTTTTCAAATAATTATTTCAAAATTTATACTATGCAATACAAAGTTAAATTATTCATGTATAAGAGTTGTTAGTTTTTTTTTTCAACTAATTTGAAATAACTTGCAAGATTAAAAAGAATTATGTATCTTTTTTAGAAGTCACAAATCGTCAATGGATACATGTGAACTCCCATTCGAAATTGTATTGTTGTACTGTACTTGTAATTTTTTTTGAGTATGTAACTGTAAATGGTTCTTGGGAACGGAGTACTTCCTCTGTTTTTTTTTTATCTTTCTCAATTAAAATCTTGACACTATTTATGCTTAGAAAGAATCTTCTCAAATAATCTCAATTTATAAGAAAAACATATATAGTCATGTAGGATCTTGTTTGATTTGTCTCATTTAATACTTTATTAATGTACAATCGTTATAGATTTTACTAATATATAATGAAAGATATTTGAGTTTAAAAACGTGCAACGTGCACAGGATAGTGAGAATGATAAAAAAAAAAGAAACAGAGTGAGTATGTAATTACTAATGGGTTATAGTTTGTAATTAAATTTTCCTATTTTTGTAAAGTTTTCTCATTGTGATTTCAGTTAACTTGTCATTGATTATTATAATTGTATTTCCAACAGTTTTTTTGGAAGTCTCGTTTTAGTAGAAATTGATTTTGTAATTTAGAAAGAAAATGATGGTAAAACAGTTTCTTCAAATGGGGACATCATAGCTTTACTCTTCCCTTATATAATAGAGATAAGGCAGATTGGAGAAGTTTTTTGGATTATAATTAGTTTTTCCATAAAACAACTAGTCATTTTATATACTAAGGGCTTATTCTCTTCGACATAAAACAGCTGAACTGAACTAAACTGAATTGAATTTAACTGAACTGGATTTAACTGAACTGAAATGAATAGTGATATGTGAGAGTAAAAGTATTGTCCAAAGCTGAACTGAACTGATCCAAACTGAATTGAATTGAACTGAACTGAAAATAAGCTGGAGAGAACAGGCCCTAACAGCTAGCAATATTAGAGTTATGGTAAGTATATATTATATTAGAGTTCACTAATAAGGAAACGAGTATAGTTTCCTTATGATATGTGGTCGGTCCTAAATGTACCTTAAAATACCGCAAGTGTACGGGTCAATTAAAGTAAATACAAGGTAAGCAAGATATCGTTTCCCACAAGGAGGTCTATAGTCAACTACCAAATTAAGAAAATCTAATATTATTTAGACAATCCGGGTGACGTGAGTAGTGAAAATAACTAAGCTAAATTAATATAAACTACTATTAATTCTAACACTAATGGGTAAGAATCAAATATGAGAAACAGTTCCAGGACTTAGATTTCGCCAATTACTTTCTACAATGAAATTAAACTAATTGTTGGGTTAAGGACTATTGTATTGCAATGATCGAATTTCCTAATTTATATTATCTCCTCTTCCAAGGTAGAAAACGTATATTTATAATAACTTTACGCCTACTTCCGTGGTCGTAAACATTACCATAAACTCATTACGAACAAGAAATTCATGTAAACAACCACCCAAGTGTATAACTATTCCTAAAATTATACTACTTGACGTTTGATAATTCCACGAACTAATATTGAAAGTTCACTCCCGCTACTAATCCAATACCTTAAACATATAATCAACTGGCCAAATCAATTATACGAAATCAAACCAAAATTATCAAATTGCAATTGAAATAGATAAACCCAAACAATAATTCAATTCATTGATAGAAAATTAAAAGACTACATCTAGCCCTAGAACATAGAAATTTAGCTAGACATAAAACTAAATCAAACAAACCAATTGAAACTAAAAATCTGAAATTAAACATAATAATTAACATAAACTAACTAAGAGAGAAGAAAGGGATGAACTCCAGATTCATAGGACAAAACAGATGAACGCTTGTGCTCTCGCTGATGCGTTCTTCTTCCGTTGTGCGTCTCCTCTGTTTTTTTTTTTTTTGCCTTTTTTTCTTCTATGGTCTGCCGTCCTTAGTCTTAGGTTTCATTTTAATTCCTGCTTCTTGTTTTTCGGCCCAGCATCCAAACTTAGGTTTAATTTATTTTATTTTTCTTTTGCTGCGTTCTTTTCCTTGGCCCAACATCCAAACTTTTAATTCTTTAGATGTATCATGTATGTGCGTGGCTGTAAGACACATTGGGCTTCATCATTTGTGTGTTATACTTCCTTTCTTTTTTTTTTTTTTTTCTTTTCTTCTTTCTTGTAATTTTGCCTACAAATAAATCAATAAAGTAATAAAATATTTGTATAGTAAACACATACCATATTATAAATATTAAATAAGCCAAATTAGTATGTATAAGTAGTAGCAGAATCAAACAAGTACTTTATTGAGTATATTTTTCTTATTATAAATCAACTTTGTTACTCAAGTAACTTAACTGTTATAATATTAAAATATGAGAAGAAAACATATTATAAGTCTCAAAACTTATACTAAAATGCTATATAACAGGCAGAAATCATATATAAAATAGAGACTTATCAACTCCCCCACATTAAGGTTTGCTAGTCCTCGAGCAAACTAGGACTATAATACTAGCTTCTATTTGTCATTATAAATTTTAACTTCTCAACTGACTGACTTTTCAGGCAAATCCTATTATAAGTAGCCATAACTCAACTGAAAGTTTTCACAAAGACAAAAAAATATGATTTCAAAATAATTTTAGTTCAATATTATTTAGACGTCACAAGCAATGAGCCAAAGACCAACCAATTCTTCAAAAAGCATAGTACTTCATGTATTAGTGTTTCCATTCAGTCTTACCACAACCCTATTCAAGAATTGAGTAATTGAGTAATTTTAACTTGGTGAACCCTCACTTTAGTCGTGCAAATAAAAATAAAATATTATGATCACTCATGTGTTTAGGGTATAATAATTATCACTCAAAACCTACCAGGTCGACTCGAAATGAAATATATTATCTTTAAATTTGCATATCGTTCAATTCTCCACCACTAAGAAGACATAGAGCATACAAAAATCAAAAGGACTTTAGTAAGGTTGTAATGTAAGGCTCGGGTAAAGGGTAGGAAGTATTTAGTATTTGGTGCTCAAACCTTTAAGTCTATTGGAGTACACAATCTCTAAGAAGGCCAATTGTAATGGTCGCAGTCAAAACTCCAACTACTCAAATGTTAGTCATATATATCTAATAATAAACTTTTCCGAACTCATTTTTATTCTCAATATCAACCTTTTCTTTCTTTTTCTTCTTTTTCTTCATATTTTGTCATTTCTTTTCTTCCTTCATATTTTTCATTTCATTTTGATATTTTCTTTTTGAGAAAAAATATTCTTGGAAACTAATATAATAACCTACACATAGAAGTATGACGTACAACCCCATTATAATCATGTCATATATTCCACTAGCTCAAAGATCAGGTAAAAGTTATGTGTTTAGGAAATAAGCTTGTAATGTGGTTTAGACAAAAGAAATAGGCTTAAGGCTCAGAGGGGTTTTAGAAAGAGATATGATAATGTAGGTGGCTTAGGCTAAATGTGGTTCAACAAAAACAAATGCCTTTATCATTTTAATATATGCTCATGTTTCAATGTAATCTCGAAGAAACCAATGCAAATCCAAGAGTTTATATTTCACCAGGAACTAACACACACTCTCAAAAATAGAGACTAATACAGATGTTTTAGTCTACTAAAAGGCTCAAAAGGATCTCACAATGGTTATAAATGTCCACCAAGTAAATCACAATCAAATCTTAAATAACCATTCTTACCACTTGCCAAACACTTGAACAATTATGCTATGCCATTCTCCGAATCAGTCGAAATTAAAAACCCATTAGCTTGCAACAAAACTAGAAAAACTTTCTTTTTTTTTTTTTCAAGTATTAAAAACTGAATTTTTTTTTTTTTTTTTTCAGTCAAATTAAGCTAATGGAATTTGCCTTCAAATCAATATCAGACATGAAAATTAAAATTTCTGCATAAATTTTGACAGCACCTCCCCTAAAATATGGCATATCCAATTAGATTTTTTTTTTCATTTTCTAAACCTGTTTCTTCACACAAATTAATTCCAGCATCACAACAATACATCAATCCAGCAATCTAAGGCTTAAGCCTCTCCCCCACACTTATTACAAACATTGTCCTCAATGTTTCGATAAACTCAGATTATTGAAGCAATGTGGCATTATAAAAGACTTAGAAAGAAACAACCTGGGGCAAGACGACGTCTCAAGTGCTATGCAGTAAGAGAGTGGCAGCGAGCTAGCTACTCTTGTGATAATGGTGATACAGTAGCTTGTAGCAGCAGCACACAACAGCACACAGTAGAAGGAAGTAGCAGGTAATATGCATAAGAGACTTATCTTCATTATAGTCTCTGGTATCTGCAAAAGAAAAACAAAAGGAACAAGCATAAAGAGAACTAAATGAGAAAAATAAACAATTAAAAGTGCTTGGGTTGCCTCCCAAGTAGCGCTTGTTTAGAGTCTATAGCTTGACTTCCATCAAATTCCGTTTAACCAGGATCAATCGAGGAGTTAGTCACTCCTTTAGTAGTCGTCTTAGTTGTCAAGGGAGACTTACCTTTTGTTTTGAATTCACCCTTTTTCCTCCATAAAAAACATTCCTTGATTGGAGGAAAAACTTTTCTTACCTTTGCTTTCTTAAGCTTAGGAGGAGTACCTGTTTTACTCAAACACACTTCAAGTAGATCATTAGTAGCATTAGTTACATGTTTTGTTCTTAGTCATGTCTTCAATTATCTCAACTTGACAAACAAGATCACGTTGTGAATTGCTTTTAGAAGAACTGAATATATTGAAGTGAACTTTCTCTTCACCAATTTCAAACGTTAAAATACCATTCTTAACATCTATAATAGCTCCAGCAGTAGCCAAAAAGGTCTACCTAAAATAATAGGTACCTCCACATCCTCATCCATATCAAGAATAATAAAATCAACAGGAATAATAAATTTATCAACTTTAATTAGCACATTTTCTAGTATTCCTATTGGATATTTGATAGATCTATCAGCAAGTTGCAAAGAGACAGTGGTAGATTTTATATTATGCAATCCTAACTTCTTGCAAATAGATAAAGGCATAAGAGAGACACTTGCACCTAAATCACACAAGGCTTTAGAAAACTTAATATCACCTATAGTGCAAGGAATAGAAAAACTTCCTGGGTCTTTCAGTTTAGGGGGAAGCTTTTTCTGAATCACAGCACTACATTCCTCACTCAAAGCAATGGTTTCATATTTTTCCAACTTCTTCTTTTTAGACATAATTTCCTTAAGAAACTTAGAATAAGAAGGAATTTGCATTAAAGCATCAATAAAAGGAATGTTAATATGTAATTGCTTAAACATTTTCAAGAATTTCTCAAATTCACTATCTAATTTAGTTTGTTTAAGTCTTTGTGGAAAAGGAATAGGGGGAACATAAGGTCTCAATGGGGGAAGAGGTGTCGATTCAGGTTCTTTTTCAGCTTCATAATTCTCCTTCTCTTTTTCACTTTCATTGGCGACCTCATTTTCTTTAATCGTACTTTTTATGATACTTAACTCCTTACCATTTCTAAGAGTGACAGCGTTGCAGTGTTGTTTAGGATTAACTTCAGTGTTACTAGGCAAAGCTCCTTGACTTCTAGAATTGATGGCATTAGCTAACTGTCCAAGTTGAAGTTCTACATTTCTATTAGAAATAGCAATCTGATCAACTTTAGTTTCCAACTTTTCAATTCTTTCAGAAGTAGCATTAGCTAATTTTTCAATAGCTAGTTCCCAAGATGGTCTAATTTCTTGTTGGGGTTGTTTTTGATGGAAACCAGGTGGAATTTGTGAGTTAACATTAGCATTTTGTTGTCCTTGATTCCTCCAAGAGAAATTAGGATGGTTTCTCCATCCAGGATTAAAAGTATTGGAGTATGGATCATTATTAGGTGCCTTTAAAATTAGAAACAAATTGAGCTTGTTCCACATTAATGCATTCATTGGTCAAATGAGCACCTCCACACAAATTACATGGCATAGTAGTAGACACAGAATTGACATTACTCATTTTAGTAAACAAATTAACTAAGTTGTAACTTTTTGCATTTAAATGTTTAATTTCCTTCTACTTTCAATACTTACCACCAGTTTCTCCTTGGTTTATTTTCGATCATTAGACCAGTGATAATTATTTGAAGCCATTTCTTCTAATAATTTATTAGCTACCTCAGTAGTTTTACCCATTATAGCACCTCCTGCAGCAGCATCTATAGTGATCCTAACAGATTCATTCAGACCATTATAAAAAGTTTGCACAAGCAACCAATCTGGGACACCATGGTGAGGACATTGACGTTGTAAATGTTTAAAACCTTTCCCAAGCCTCGTATAAAGACTCCCCATCATTCTGTATGAAACTAGTTATATCATTTCTTAGTTTAGCAGTCTTACCAGGGGAAAGTACTTTCTAAGAAAAGCTCCAGATAAATCTTCCCAAGTAGTAAAAGAATTAGCAGGATTAGATTTTAACCATATTTTTGCTTTATCTTTTAGTGAAAAGGGGAAAAGTCCTAATCTAATGGCATCATTGGTTACTCCATTCAGCTTAAGAGTATCACATTTTTCTAGAAAATTACCTATATGGTCATTAGGATCTTCATTATCTAGTCCACTAAATTGTTCTTGTTGAATTATACGAATTAAGGCAGGACTAATTTCAAAATTATTTGCAGTAACAGTTGGTCTTACAATACTTGAAGGGGCTCCACTAGCATTCGGCATTGCGTAGTCACGTAGTGGCTTTTCGTTGTTGTTATCCCCCATCTCTAATGGTTTATTGTCAGATGCTTCAGAGAAGATGTACTCCAAATCAAAATCTGGCAGCTTTTGTATTTGCTCCAACCTTTTCTGTTTCCTTAGTGCACGAGCCGTTCTTTCAATCTCTGGATCAAATGAAACCAAAGAACGATTAGTACGTGGCATACACTAATAATAAAGTACTAATAATTCATAAACCAAGACTATTGGCAGAATGCAAATAAAAGCTAAGAACATAAAGTTGTTAAAAATAAAAGTTAGAATGGATAAAACAATAGAGATTAATCACCAAAATCAATGTTGAATAACTTCTAAATGTAAAGACACAGAATGCAGCTCTCTAAACTAATGCAAAATATGAGCAGAAAAAAGTATAAACTAATGGCTAACACTAAATTATGAAATCAACTTAAAATAAAAATAAAAACAGTGGTACTCTACTTTAAGCAACATAAGACTAGCTAAATAAACAAGTAGGCGTAAAAAAAAAACAAGTAGTACTAAGAAATACTTTGTCTAAATTAATATCAAAATCCCTTTAGTATGATATTGAACTATTGCCTCCCCGGCAACGGCGCCAAAAACTTGGTCGGTCCTAAATGTACCTTAAAATACCGCAAGTGTACGGGTCAATTAAAGTAAATACAAGGTAAGCAAGATATCGTTTCCCACAAGGAGGTCTATAGTCAACTACCAAATTAAGAAAATCTAATATTATTTAGACAATCCGGGTGACGTGAGTAGTGAAAATAACTAAGCTAAATTAATATAAACTACTATTAATTCTAACACTAATGGGTAAGAATCAAATATGAGAAACAGTTCCAGGACTTAGATTTCGCCAATTACTTTCTACAATGAAATTAAACTAATTGTTGGGTTAAGGACTATTGTATTGCAATGATCGAATTTCCTAATTTATATTATCTCCTCTTCCAAGGTAGAAAACGTATATTTAAATAACTTTACGCCTACTTCCGTGGTCGTAAACATTACCATAAACTCATTACGAACAAGAAATTCATGTAAACAACCACCCCAAGTGTATAACTATTCCTAAAATTATACTACTTGACGTTTGATAATTCCACGAACTAATATTGAAAGTTCACTCCCGCTACTAATCCAATACCTTAAACATATAATCAACTGGCCAAATCAATTATACGAAATCAAACCAAAATTATCAAATTGCAATTGAAATAGATAAACCCAAACAATAATTCAATTCATTGATAGAAAATTAAAAGACTACATCTAGCCCTAGAACATAGAAATTTAGCTAGACATAAAAACTAAATCAAACAAACCAATTGAAACTAAAAATCTGAAATTAAACATAATAATTAAACATAAACTAACTAAGAGAGAAGAAAGGGATGAACTCCAGATTCATAGGACAAAACAGATGAACGCTTCGTGCTCTCGCTGATGCGTTCTTCTTCCGTTGTGCGTCTCCTCTGTTTTTTTTTTTTTTGCCTTTTTTTCTTCTATGGTCTGCCGTCCTTAGTCTTAGGTTTCATTTTAATTCCTGCTTCTTGTTTTTCGGCCCAGCATCCAAACTTAGGTTTAATTTATTTTATTTTTCTTTTGCTGCGTTCTTTTCCTTGGCCCAACATCCAAACTTTTAATTCTTTAGATGTATCATGTATGTGCGTGGCTGTAAGACACATTGGGCTTCATCATTTGTGTGTTATACTTCCTTTCTTTTGTTTTTTTTTTCTTTTCTTCTTTCTTGTAATTTTGCCTACAAATAAATCAATAAAGTAATAAAATATTTGTATAGTAAACACATACCATATTATAAATATTAAATAAGCCAAATTAGTATGTATAAGTAGTAGCAGAATCAAACAAGTACTTTATTGAGTATATTTTCTTATTATAAATCACTTTGTTACTCGTAACTTAACTGTTATTAATATTAAAATATGAGAAGAAAACATATTATAAGTCTCAAAACTTATACTAAAATGCTATATAACAGGCAGAAATCATATATAAAATAGAGACTTATCAATATGATGTAAGTATATTATTAGTATTATATTTAGTCTAGGATATATTATATTAGAGTCCTAGACTAATAATAAAACTATACTCGTTTCTTTATTAGTCTAGGACTCTAATATAATATACTTACCATAACTCTAATCAGCAGTAACAAACTTTGATGCAATGTTAATTCTACCAGCTGACTTAAAACAACAATAAAACAAACAATATTGCCACGTTAGTCAAACAAGTAACTTTGGACTGCCCTCCCACGGAGCCCGCAAATAAGTACATGCACCCAAGTGCACGTAGAGCATGGTGCACCCTCTTCTAAACTACGTCGTTTTATTATTTTTAGAGTCTATAATTTTTAAAAATTGTTGTTATTTGTTTCCTTAAATTTTGCAACTAAATATTCCTTTTTCAAATTTTAATTTAAAAGGTACATGTTCTTTTACCTTACGCATACATGTTCATTTACTATATGTTCTTTTCATTCTAACCTATGTTCTTTTATAAATACAGATTTACATGTTCTTTAATTTTAAGTCGTGTGTTCTTTTTTAAAGTAGAAAAGTTGTCGAAAAAAACTCGTGTTCTCTTATATAAATGGTATGTTCTTTTTGGGTGCACAATGAGCATGGTGCCCCCTGGTGCATAATCCACGCTTTGCACGGAGCCCCCACCCAGAGGCTCATTACAAGCCAACACCCCCAACCCCCTTCCCCCTTAAATCTCAAGCACATGCTTGAGGTAGGAATTGAACCATAGACCTTACTAGGAAATATGCGAAAGTTCACCACTTGAGCCAAACCCAATTCCTAAACTAAAATCTATATGTAATGCCACAATCGTTTTGATGTGGAGTCATACACAACTAAGATTATAATATATGAATAAAGCAATATGTTGTCGATTAATTATGCTCGCTGCAACTAAGATGGAAAGGATATTATAATATGATGTATGTGCAGCATTTCTTCCCTGACATGAGGCTAGGAGTGCGTCACCTGATTTAGAGTGTACTATATAACTTAATCCGCGAAGCAACATCAAATTTACCAATAATCTCCACAAGAACAGGTGCCATCTTTGAAATGGTGGAATCTGTTAGCATCTCTAACAACAATTACTCTTTTAGTGAGCTTGGAGATGAATTTAGTTGCAGTATGACAGTCTAAACAAACCCTGAGGTTTTTGAAGATCCTGATTTCAGTTCCTGGTTCTGTAGAAATAAGCCCGAAAGATATAGCTAACTTCTCACTATGAACATTAACCATAAGCTCCTTCTCTTCCTCCTCAACATCATGCAAAGCTGTCATAGTCTCGGGCTGATACCCAGCCTCCTTTATTTCGGCCATTAATTTCTCCAGCTTCCCATAAATTGCAGTTGTTTGTGGGTGGGAGCGATCACCACATGTGAGACGTAAGGAGTGTCATCTAACTCAATTAGAGTGCACCCAGGTGTCTTTGCCAGCCTTCTCTTCTTGGCTACTTGTCGAACGGAAGCGGCGTGCCCATAGTTGCGATCAGCTGAATAAATATTGGAAAGTAATACATAGTAACCATATTTTCAGGGTCTAGCTCGAGCAATTTGTCAGACGCAATGCGTGCCAGGTTTGTATCCTTGTGAATCATGCATGCACCAAGTAATGCTCCCCACTCAACAGAGCTAGGTTTAACAGGCATATCTTCAATAAACTTCAAAGCTTTATCTAGTTGTCCTGCTCGTCCTAAGAGATCAACCATGCAAGCATAATGCTCAGCCAATGGTTCACAAAGATGATCATTAACCATAGAATGAAAAATGGCATTGCCTTCACTAACTAAGCCTGCATGACTACAAGCATATAGAACACACAGGAAAGTAACTGTGCTAGGAGGAATCCTGGAATCCACCATCTGGTTGAAAAGATTCACTGCTTCATGTCCAAGTCCATGAAGGCCATATCCAGATATCATTGCGTTCCAGGACACAACATTTTTCTCTGGCACAGAATCAAATAATTCTCGAGCCTTGGTTATACTCCCGCATTTTGCATATAAGTCAATTAAAGCAGTTGATACGTATACATTTGACTCTAACTTCTCATTGTGTATTAGTTCATGAACCCATTTTCCTAGACTAAGTGCTCCCAATTGCGCACATGCTGATAGGATACTAGTTATTGTTACAGGATTTGGACGAATATGACACTTTTGCATTTGCTGAAATAGTGATATTGCCATTTCAGTCAAGCCATTCTGGGTATAACCTGATATCATGGCATTCCAAGCTGCCAAGCTTTTCTCAGGTGTCTCATCAAATAGTTGTCTAGCCCTATCAAATTCATTTAGCCTACTATAAACTGTAGTTATTGCAGTTGAAATCGAAGAATTTCTGATCATTCCAGTTTTGATACAGAAACAATGGATGGACAAAGTCAAACTTAGATGGCGAAAAGGAGACCCAACTGGTACAAGTCCAACAATTGTGCTACAGTTCACCTTCTCTCCAGAAAGTAGCAATTCTTTAAAAAGGCTAACCGAAGACACAGTTTCACCATTACAAGTATACCCGGATATTAATGCATTATAACATATCAAATCCGGTTTTCTCATCTGCCCAAACACCAATCTGGCAGCGCATACATCCGCGCATTTTGCATACATAGAAACAAGACCAGTAAGTACATATGCATGAGAATAAAACCCTGTTTTGACTGATAATCCCTGAATTTCCTTCCCCAACTTCAAATCCTGCAACTCTCCTATAGCAGGAAGAATCGCGGACAAAGTTGACGAATCACATTTGACAGCACTTCCAACCATATCACGGAAAACACCTAGTGAATGTACATAACAGCAATTCTTCCCAACCAATATCATAGTATTCCATAACACTGTATCTCTTTGAGACATTCTATCAAACACTTGTATGCAAACCCAACCTTGGAACAATTAAGTACATATTAAGCACAGCAGACCCAACAAACAATTCATCATCAAAACCATCAATTATTGTGTGAGCATGAAGCAACATACCAATCTTTTCATACCCAAGTGACCCAGAAGCCGAAATTCCAAAAGCATATGTGAAGTTATTAGGCTTGATTGTTGTGTTTCGACGTAAACGATCATAGACTAACACAGAAGATGAGGGAAGATAGTTATGAGAAAAGCCACGAATGAGGACATTGTAGAGGAATATATCAGGATTTGGCGTCGCAGAAACAAGAAGATTAGCATGGTGTACAGCTCCAATGTCGCACAGCTTTTGAGTGAGCTTAGTGACCGTTATAGTGTCGGAATTTAAACTGTTGACGATGATTTGGGCGTGGATTTGCTTGAGGTTTGTGAATGTGGTTGATTTTGAGATCAGGTTGAGGAAGAAGTTTCTTTCACATGTTGATGTTGCTGACACTATGGCTCTGTTCAACATTGAAGGAAAATAGTTGTGTATGACGTCCTATGTTCAGTACATGAGTAGTCCTAGTGATGGCCACTGGTGCGGGCTGGACGGGCCGGACCATGGGCCAGAGCGGGCTGGGCTGAGATTTCACGGCCCAGGACCGGACCGTGAAATTCATGGGTTGGTGGCTGGTCCGCGGGCTGAAAAGTCTTGGCCCACACCGGTCTGTTACCGGTTTTCACGGTTCGAGAAGCGGTTGGCTGTTCGTGGTCAGTGGGCGGACCGGGCTGGCAGCCGGCATTGAGATATTTTTTTTCAAAATTATTTAATCATTAAATTATTCATTATTGTTATATAAATCTTTAAAATGAATAAAATATATACAATTATTAAAATTAATGAATAATTTCATTATTTTAAAATTAACTGAATATAATATATGCAATTTGATTAAAATATATACAATTCGATTAAAATATACACAATTTGGTTCAATAATAACTTGGACTGGGCTGGTCTGGTTCATGGGTTGGTTTGGACCGGTTTCATGGTTCGAGCTGGACGATTTTAGTAGCGGGTTTTAGTGGGCTGGGCTCAAGAAATCTGGCCCACAACCCACCCACCAATTTCATGGTTCGAGCTGGGCTGGACCGGGCTTTTTGCAAGCCCGGCCCACACGGACCACAAGGTGGGCTGGGTTGGATGGGCGGATTGGCCCGCACTGTTGGCCATCTCTAAGTAGTCCTATGTTCAGCCGAAACTCCCAACTATTATTCACTAGAGGTGGGCATGGGCCGGGCCTGTTCACGGGCTAGGTCCGCGGGCTTGGGTAAATGGCGGGTTGGACCAGGTTCGGGCCCGGGCCCATGAGTGCCGGGTCGGGCTTGAAATTTTATAAATTTGTCCATGGCCCGGCCCAGGCACGCGGGCCGGGCACGTGCTTCCTGCGGGCATGGCCCATGTTTTATGTTGTTTTATTGTATTTTTGACATTTTTAGGCTAAAAAACAAAGGAAATGAGCGTTCGGCCCGCGGGCTCGTGCCGGTGTGGGCCGGAAATAAAATTTCTTGATCGTAACAGGCATGCGGCCCACGTAGCAGGCAACGGGCCGGGCCGGGCTGGGCCTCGAGCGGGCTCGTGCCGGCCCGGCCCATGCCCACCTCTATTATTCACCGTTTTTTATAGATCTCAATTATGGATTATTCTAACAGCTATAAACCATAGCCTCTTGTGATTTTTATAGGGTCTAGACGTAACCCAAATTGTTGTAGCAGGTAGGGGTGTTGGTCGTTTGGGTTGGTGCGTTTTGTGATGTAATCCAACCCAAACCGCAAATATACAGTTTGACATTTTCCCTACTCAACTCACACCGCACTTTTGCCCAAACTAACCCTAACCGAACACCGCGAAAAAGTTTGGTGCAGTTTGGTTGCGGTTTGACCATTTTTTCCTCCGCGACATTAATTTTGTAATTTAAGAGTAAAAAATGTTAATAAATATAAAGAGTACAAATAAATATGAATTTGACTTAATAATTAAACATAAATAATAATTTATCAAAAGTGTCCAAGTTCTTTACCCCACACTTCTTTTTTCAGTTGTATACTTGTATACTACCTTGTCAAGACTGCAGTCTTAACTAGGGGTGATAATGAATCTGACACAGTCTCGACCAGCTCGGCTCGTTGAAGCTCCGCTCGAGCTCAGGCTCAGCTCGAGACTTAAATGAGCCGAGCCGAGTTAGGCAAAGCTCGGCTCGTAAAGCTCATGAACAACTCGATTATCATTTTATACTAAATATATTTTTTAAAAAAAATATTAAAAATTATTTACATATATTAAAAATTATATTAAGTATTTCTTTTAAGATATTAACTAAGGTATATAACATAATAAAGATAAAAAGAAAAGGTATAAACAAAAAAGATAGAGAAGGGTAACCCTCGAGCTCACGAGCCGAGCTCGAGCCGCAAAGTCTAAACACGAGTTCGAGCTGAGCTCGACGAGCTCACGAGCCGAGTCGAGTCCATGAAAAGTGAAACGAGCTCGAGCCAAGCCTAGTGCTATTCGTGCTCGGCTCGCTCGATAAGCACCCCTACTCTTAACAGCCCTAGTAGCAGGTTATATGTAACATGAGGGAACTAATTTAGCACATGACTTTTAAAGTTGGAGCAACCCCTTTTATTCTCCTCTCTCTTCTGTGAGAGTGTGATTTTTTTTCCTTTAACTTGTCATTTTCTCTCCTCTTCTCCTACCATTTTTCTCATACAATAATCAAGTAATCAGAAATAATAAAAATCAAAGACACTATGCGCACATACAGTAGAAGAAGGAACAATCTCAAATCTCAAAATCTACATTCTACAAGACAATCTCACAAGATCATCTACAATAATCCCCTCTTTTATATGATCAACAAACTCAACTTCACAATTCGTATTTCTTTCGCAAATCAACGAACTAATTATAATTAACCAAAATTAGGTTTGTAATATACTGTCAGCAGTTGTAGAAAACTCAAATTTCAACGAATTTTAGGTGACATAGCCCATAAACAAGTACGTATTATCTAGCGATTATGCATAAAGCATCTGTACCCTTTTTGCTCTCTCAGAAATTTCATAATAAGGACTTTCGAGACCCCCAAGAACCAATCCTTAATGAATTGCTAAAGATCCAGTAAGTCCAACATTGATTCCTTCAGACGTGTCGATTGGAAAAATACGACAGTAGTGACTAGGGTGGATATCTGTATCCGAAAACTAGTAGTTCGCCCTGTTAATCCGCCCGAGCCAAAATAACTCAATTTTCTCCCATAAACGATTTGTGTTAATGGATTAGTTCGATCCAAAACTTGAGATAATGAGTGTGTTCCAAAAAAAGATTCAAAAGTGGTTGTTAATGGAGTTGAAATTACCAAATTCTGAGCAGTCAGTATTAATTTATGTCGAATTCCTCCACCTATAGTTCCTCGAACCACTTTTTCTAAACGAACTAGAGCCAATCCGAATTGATCTTGTAAGAGATCTGCTTCAGAATGAATATGTTTATTTTTCAAATGATTCATATCATCAAGTGTATACATTCCAAATTTCAATCCGATCAAATGATCTGCAGGTGCCAATATATCTCGGGTAACAAAAACGTATTGTTTTGGGTATATTGAGGTTCATCCACCGGCTCATATTTTGTCGGTGATCCTTTTTAATTCACATTTTTATCAAAAGAATTTTTTTGTAAGTCTTTACATAAGGATTTTGAAAATACCCGGTCCCCACCCACATAAGAAAATTGTTTATAAAACATTAAAATGGCATTTCTTTTGACCCAATTTTCGTTTTCTCGTTATCATTCAAGAAAGACAAGAAAATTTCTGGGTAACATACATTATCCAAAATTTCTCTTAGACTCAAACCCATAGCTGATAATAGATATAAAATAGATATTTTTTTATTTCCCACTCACCCGACCGCATATCCTTGCTTTTCTATCAATCTCTATTTTCGATCTTCCTCCCCAATCTGATATTATGGTGCCAGTATAAATCAAGATTTTGTAATGGTCCCATTCGTATTAATAAATTCCCGATCTTTGAAATATTTGATTGATCACAATTCTATATATTCCATTTACTATAAAAGTTCCCAGGAAATTCATTAAAGAAATATTTCCAATCAAAATTGTTTGTTCTTGCATCTCCCTACTGATTCTTTAAATTAATCCTGCGAACACATATAATTCAGAAGAATATGTAAGTAATTCGTATACAACATATTTCTCATTTATCAAGTGTTCGGCTAATTGATATGTTTTCACAAGTAATTGAAATTCCATTTCTTGGGCTTCAATTTTTGGAAACTTATGCAGTTTTTACGTTAAGCCCTGATCAATGAACCTTCAAAATCCTTCAAATTGTATTTGATTAAACCCATGGATTATAGACATTCCCTCATTTCCATCCTATAGCATTTGCATCAGTTCCTCATTTATTGAAAAATCCCATTTTTGGCTCATTCTTCATTGAATCATATAGATCGACCTAGCTCTGATGGAATTTATATTTAGTTTACTAGATCAAATAAAATTTGACACAAAAACTCCATATATTCATATATGAGCATATATGGAATGTGTGAAATACGTATGACAAAGGGAATAAAGAAAAGTTTCTAGTCAAACTTTGAAATGCAAAAGATACAAAAGGAAATGAATCGATAAAGCATTCATATAAAAAGAATTCTGCTACTTAATTAGATATTCAATTTATAAAATTTTGTTTAGTATAGAATATCCATTCAATTTTGACCATTATTATGATATTACATATTCCAATCCGATTGGATATCAAAAACAAAACAGATACATAATTTAATCTCTTCACCAAGCTAAATATAGACTAATCATAAACAATAAAGTATTTAACCAACTTTTTTTGACCATTATATTGTATTGTTACAAAAAAGGATTTTCGGAGAAAAGAGATATTTTTAGCTATTTAATTTTTAATTTAATACCATTTTGTAGAATTCCTAAATAAGATTGTATTGTAAAGCGGGTTATGTTTATTATATAAAATAGCAATTTAAACACGTGCAGATATCAATATATCATATATAGATACTCGATTTGTCTGTGTAATTTTTGTTATGGTTTTGGGGTTTACATATACTCATTATGTTATAATTGAAATTGAGAAAAAGAAAAATGGATATGAAGAATTTTCAGTTTTCTTTTTGAAAAACCGCAATACTGATTAATTATCATTTGAATTTTCTTATATCATTAGGTAAACAAAATTTGAAATCAAAATCGAAATCGTTCATGAACTCGCAGTCAAGTCAATAGTTAATGGTTCCAATTTCTCATGTTTATCATAAATTTTCACTTTTTTGATTGAAAGTTTATATTTGTTGGTATGGAGCTAATCAAAACAAAAAAAAAAAAAACAAATTTTTCGTTTTAATAAGTAATGGAAGAGCTAGCAAAGAAAAATGATTTAAAATGCAAGTACAATAAATAAATAAAAAGTTCAGTATTCAATCCCCAAAAGGGATTAGTTTCATCTATTCTATTTTGTATCATTTTGGCAGCATGGCTGAGTGGTAAGGCGCAGGACTGCAAGTTCTTGTTCCCCAGTTCAAATTCGAGTGTCACCTGATATTCTAATTTAAAAAAAGAGTTGAAATCCCTTGTCGACTGTTATAATCTACAACTTACCGGATTATTGAGAAAGGAAGTGGACGAAGAGGTAATTATTTAGTAATGGTGGATCCGTGGAATTATAGTTGTTTCGGTTGGTACGATAACAAGAACTTCCCAATCTAGAATTAAGAATGCAACGATAAAATACCGTTGATTGATGTGGAACTTGATCTTCCAGATGGTTATGGAGGGTTCTTGATTAAAAGAAACGATTATGGATTGTGTTTGAAGGTGAAGATGGATAGAATCTTGAAGGCAACGACTTCAAGTTTGGAACAAAGGCAATGACTTTGATCCACTAGTCAAGCTAGTCTCTAAACTTTCTCTCAAATATGCTTAGCAATACTCTCAAAGATTTCTTATTCGATAATCAACAACCTATCTCTTCTCTCTACATTAGCATGAAATACATGTGTTTATATAGTACAAGCCATGCACTAAACAAACCGACTTAACTAACTAACTCCAACTGACTTAACTCCTACTAATTAAACAACATAAAACATAATAGGAAACTATTAGAGTAATTACATGACACATTACTACTCTATACCAATCCAAGTAATATAAGAATAACTTGGCCCACGTCCAAGTGACAACCCAAATCCTAATACGACTTCGTCTTCCATGTCGAACTCTTCTTTAGTTGCCTGGACAGTGGTTAGCACTGTGTTTGTCGCTGTGTTTTGCACGGTGTTTGGCACTGTCTTGTTGCTAAACGCCTTACCACTTCTAGTAACACTTGACGCCTCATGATCCATATTATTCTCCCCTTCTTTAAAAGAATTCGTCCCCAAAGTACATAAGGAGATAAATCACTCACATTAAAGGTAGAACTCACACCTCCATAGGAATCAGGAAGTTCTAAATTATAAGCATTATCACCAATACGTCCTAGCACACGAAATGGACCATCAGCTCTTGGCATAAACTTGTTTTTGCGTTTCCCAGGAAACCTTTCCTTGCGTAGGTTTAGCCATACCAAATAACCTACTTGAAACTCTTGTAATTTACAGTGCTTATTAGCTCGTTGCTTATAACGATCATTCATTCTCTTAATTTGCAACTTAACCTCTTTACATGTCTTCATGAAAGATTGTTGTCGATCTTGAGCATCAAAGTTAACAAGATTCCCTCGTGGCAAATCAACAAGATCAACAAGAATATGTGGGTTAACACCATAAACAATAAGAAATGGAGGTGAACCTGTTGTAGAGGAAGGTGCTTTATTATAGGCAAACTCCGCATGAGCCAAACGCACATCCCAATCCTTTGTAGTCTTACTCACCAATCCTCGTAGCAACGTACCCAATGTCCTATTTGTGACTTCAGTTGTCCATCAATTTGGGGGTGATGTGAAGTACTAAATAGTAATTTATTTCCCACAAGCTTTCAAAGAGTCTTCCAAAAGTAGCTAAGGAACTTAGTATCCCTATCCGACACTATGCTCTTGGGAATACCATGAAGACGTACCATCTCTTTGTAATACAAATCAGCCACATTGCTAGCATCATCCGTTTTATGGCACGGTATAAAATGAGTCATCTTGCTAAAACGATCAACCACTACCATGATGGAATCCTTACCTCTTGCTGTCCGTGGCAATCCAACAATGAAGTCCATGCTTACACTATCCCAAGGTACACTAGGAACAGGCAATGGAGTGTACAAACCCTTGTGGAAAGTGCTTTTGGCCTTTTGGCATGTGGCGCATCTCTCAGTCACATGATGAACATCTTTAAGCATCTTAGGCCAATAGAAATGCTCACACAACAAGTCATATGTCTTATGTACCCCAAAATGACCCGCAATACCTCCACCATGCATTTCCCTTACTAACAACTCACGTACACTAGCATGTCTTCAAACCCCAACAAGCGAGCTTCCATGATTGCCAACAAATACCCTCTCCTCGACAATATCCGCCACAACATTTTCCTTGCCTTCTTTATACTTAGAAGCAAATGTGAAGGATTGCAAAAATTCCACCCACTTAGCATGTCTCACATTAAGTTTTTGTTGCCCATGTATATGTTTTAGACTCTCATGATCCGAATGTAACACAAACGGCTTAGGACGAAGATAATGAGACCAATGCTTAAGTGCTCGAATGATGGCATAAAACTCCTTGTCATACGTGGAATAGTTAAGCTTAGCCCCATTAAATTTCTCACTAAAGAAGGCTATGGGACGTTTTTCTTGTAGAAGCACAACACCTATTCCCAACCCACTAGCATCTGTTTCAACCTCAAATAGTTTATAAAAATCTGGTAGCGCAAGAACCGGTGCATTCAATAGGCTAGCTTTCAATTCTTCAAGGCCCTCTTTGCAATGTGAGTCCAAACAAACTCACCCTTCTATGTAAGTTTCGTAAGAGGGGCTGTCATTGTGCTAAAATTGCGGATAAAACGCCTATAAAAACTTGCCAATCCATGAAAACTCCTCACATCATATGCAATCTTTGGTTCTGGCCAAGAAGAAATGGCTTCTACTTTAGAAGGATCAACTTGTACCCCTTCACTTGAGACAATATACCCTAAGAAACAAGACTAGGAACCAAGAATGTACACTTTTTCATCTTGCCATATAGTTGTTGTGCACGCAAAGCTTCAAAGACTTGTCTCAAATGACCAAAGTGCAACTCCTTTGTTTTACTATAAATCAAGATGTCGTCATTCATAAAGGCCCTCATATAGAACAAATTCTCCCTTTCTTCTTCTTCTTCCTTCAATGGTTGGGACTCTACCGTTAGTAATCTCCTCAAAATCAAAGTATCCTTGTCCGGAGCAGCCTCTTGGAGCTCTTGATCATCCCACTTCTCCTCGTCCTCAAAGTCAGACTCCCCTTCTTTACTTTCCTCCTCTTTCTCAAGGCAAGCACGTTCATCCTCTTCCTTTTGTTAAGCAAGGAAGTTAACTAAGGTCCTATGATCTTTAGGGAAAATAGTCACCTTTTGTGCGCAATCACGTGAGATGTGACCAAAACCTTGACATTTATAGCATTGTTTCTTAGCCAAGGCAGCTTGTTCCAGACTAACATAAACTCGTGGCTTTGGCTTAGGGTCAAATTTGGATGAAGTAGTTGGTGATTGTGTAATTTGGTTATAGGTAGGTTTATTCTTGTAGGAAGTAGAATAGGAAATACTAAAATATGTCTTCTCCTTACCTTTATTCACCTCCTTTTCTTGTTTTTCAAACCTCTCGGCCAATCTAAGTACATCATCAAAGAAAATGTAGTTAGAATTTTCTACCTTGTTGGCTATGGAAGGTCTTAATCCAGTGATGAACCGTCCAATCTTCATTTCTTCTTTCTTGTACAACTCACACAAAATACACAACTTCTCAAACTCCTTGGTATATTCAGCTACACTCTTCGAATTTTGTCGAATTT